>NW_028164154.1:0-17500 GCF_964263955.1 Coregonus lavaretus
AGTGCAGTACTATATTGTGGAGGTGCAGTACTACATTGTATCGGTGGAGGTGCAGTACTACAGTGTATTTGTGGAAGTGCAGTACTATATTGTGGAGGTGCAGTACTACAGTGTATCGGTGGAGGTGCAGTACTACAGTGTATCGGTGGAGGTGCAGTACTACAGTGTATTGGTGGAGGTGCAGCACTGTGTACGTGATTGTGTGTGCACGCTCGGTGTGTGTGTGTGTGTGTGTGTAGGGCTGGGCTAGGATAGGCTCAGGGAACAGCATGGTGGCTCAGTCTGCCAGATAATTACACACCCCGGTGGAGGAGGCCACTTGGTATTCTCCACACACACACCCAGATGAGACTGAGAGAGAGAGAGAGAGAGAGAGAGAGCGAGAGAGAGAGAGAGAGAGAGAGAGAAGAGAGAGAAAGGCCATTTATCTCCTTCAGTGCTGCAGTAGAAGTAGGTCCTCCCTCCCTCCAGACAGTAGCAGCAGGTCCTCCCTCCCTCCCTCAATACAGTAGGTCCTCCCTCCCTCCCTCCTTCCCTCAAGACAGTAGCAGCAGGTCCTCCTTCCCTCAAGACAGTAGCAGCAGGTCCTCCTTCCCTCAAGACGGTAGCAGCAGATCCTCCCTCCCTCCCTCCCTCCCTCCCTCCCTCCCTCCCTCCCTCCCTCCCACCAGACAATTGGTCCTCCCTCCCTCCATCCCTCCCTCCAGACAGTAGGTCCTCCCTCCATCCCTCCAGATAGGTCCTCCCTCCCTCCCTCCCTCCCTCCCTCCAGACAGTAGCAGTAGGTCCTCCCTCCCTCCCTCCCTCCAGACAGTAGGTCCTCCCTCCCTCCCTCCCTCCCTCCCTCCCTCCAGACAGTAGCAGTAGGTCCTCCCTCCCTCCCTCCCTCCAGACAGTAGGTCCTCCCTCCCTCCCTCCCTCCAGACAGTAGTTCCTCCCTCTCTCCCTCCAGACAGTAGGTCCTCCCTCCATCCCTCCAGACAGTAGCAGCAGGTCCTCCCTCCCTCCCTCCCTCCAGACAGTAGCAGCAGGTCCTCCCTCCCTCCCTCCCTCCCTCCCTCCCTCCAGACAGTCGCAGCAGGTCCCTCCCTCCCTCCAGACAGTAGCAGCAGGTCCTCCCTCCCTCCCTCCCTCCCTCCCTCCAGACAGTAGGTCCTCCCTCCCTCCCTCCAGACAGTAGCAGCAGGTCCTCCCTCCCTCCCTCTCTCCAGACAGTAGCAGTAGGTCCTCCCTCCCTCCCTCCAGACAGTAGCAGCAGGTCCTCCCTCCCTCCCTCCCTCCCTCCCTCCCTCCCTCCCTCCCTCCAGACAGTAGGTCCTCCCTCCATCCCTCCAGACAGTAGCAGCAGGTCCTCCCTCCCTCCCTCTCTCCAGACAGTAGCAGTAGGTCCTCCCTCCCTCCCTCCAGACAGTAGCAGTAGGTCCTCCCTCCCTCCCTCCCTCCAGACAGACACAGGCATTACAGCCAGGGCTATAGACTACAGAGAGGAATCCCTACAGCAGAGAGATAAAGGAGGATAGGGATGTGTTTGTGTTCGTACAGGAAAGGATGTACTTCCTAGTTCGACAGGTCAGTGGTCACATGTCAACATACTGTATGCTGTGATTAATAAGGTGTCTTGCAGTGTATTGACTTATTGACACACACACACACACACACACACAGTGTATTGACATGACTGTATACCATCCATGTAATTAATGTTAAGGAGACATAGGCAGTGTATTGACATGAAGGCCTACCTTGTAATTAATGTATGAAAGACATGGGCAGAACTGGTGTCCTCATCAGGTTATAAATCAAGGCTATTGGTATTCCCTTTGCTCAGCCCCAGTCTGTTTTGTGTGGATCTGTTGAGAAAGGAGAAAAATAAATGAGAGAGAAAGACTGATAGAGAGGCTTTCTGTGCTTTAAGAAGGCCTCTCATACGTACTGTATATCGGTCTGTGAGAAAAGTATAGTGAATTCTACACAATAACAATTCAGTCAATGCACAAATATATACAGTCTTGGTTGAATGACCACTGTCTGTCTGCTCAAAAGGGAATAATAGGGTAATTAATACTCACAACATATTCAAACATGAATTATACCCATTCCCTATTGCCTATTTTATGTTATCCAGCTGTAAAGCTCTGCTTGGTTATAATAATCACAATAACCACAATAACCTGAATCATCATGTATTCATGTTAAACAGCCTCCCCCCTGACACTCTGTGTAACTCTCTGTCTTGGTTATGGCTGTAGCTCTCTGTCTTGGTTATGGCTGTATCTCTCTGTCTTGGTTATGGCTGTAGCTCTCTGTCTTGGTTATGGCTGTAGCTCTCTGTCTTGGTTATGGCTGTTTCTTTCTGTCTTGGTTATGGCTGTATCTCTCTGTCTTGGTTATGGCTGTAGCTCTGTCTTGGTTATGGCTGTAGCTCTCTGTCTTGGTTATGGCTGTAGCTCTCTGTCTTGGTTATGGCTGTAGCTCTCTGTCTTGGTTATGGTTGTAGCTCTCTGTCTTGGTTATGGCTGTTTCTTTCTGTCTTGGTTATGGCTGTAGCTCTCTGTCTTGGTTATGGCTGTAGCTCTCTGTCTTGGTTATGGCTGTATCTCTCTGTCTTGGTTATGGCTGTAACTCTCTGTCTTGGTTATGGATGTAGCTCTCTGTCTTGGTTATGGATGTAGCTCTCTGTCTTGGTTATGGCTGTATCTCTCTGTCTTGGTTATGGCTGTAGCTCTCTGTCTTGGCTATAGCTATAGCTCTGTCTTGGTTATGGCTGTATCTCTCTGTCTTGGTTATGGTGGTATCTCTCTGTCTTGGTTATGGCTGTAGCTCTGTCTTGGTTACGGCTGTAGCTCTGTCTTGGTTATGGCTGTAGCTCTCTGTCTTGGTTATGGCTGTAGCTCTCTGTCTTGGTTATGGCTGTAGCTCTCTGTCTTGGTTACGGCTGTAGCTCTGTCTTGGTTACGGCTGTAGCTCTGTCTTGGTTATAGATGTAGCTCTGTTTTGGTTATGGCTGATGCAGTCTGCAGAAGGAAGGAAAACACCTTTTTGGTAGTCAGAACAGGAAGGTAAGATAGGGAAGGGGATGGAGGGGAGGAGACAAGGGAGGGAGGAATGGAGGGAGGTGAGGGAGGGATGAGAGGAGGGTGAGGAAGGGATGAGAGGAGGGTGCCATCTATGAGTCACTCTGGTGGGGTGATGGGGAGGAGGCAGAGGGAGGAGGAGGAGGAGGAGGAGGAGGAGGAGGAGGAGGAGGAGGGAGAAGGAGGGAGGAGGAGGAGGGAGAAGGAGGAGGGAGGAGGGAGGAGGAGGAGGAGGGAGAACGAGGAGGAGGAGAAGGAAGGAGGAGGAGGGAGAAGGAGGAGGAGGAGGAGGGAGAAGGAAGGAGGAGGAGGGAGGAGGAGGAGGGAGGAGGGAGGTGGGGACTCTGCCGCATATCATAGAGAATGAGTGTCACTCTTTCCTTGTTCCTCTGTCAGGAGGTGTGTGTGTGTGTGTTGTGTGTGTGTGTGTGTGTGTGTGTGTGTGTGTGTGTGTGTGTGTGTGTGTGTGTGTGTGTGTGTGTGTGTGTGTGTGTGTGTGTGTGTGTGTGTGTGTGTGTGTGTGTGTGTGTGTGTGTGTGTGTGTGTGTGTGTGTGTGTGTGTGTGTGTGTGTGTGTGTGCTAGAGCGGTGAGCTTCACTGAGGGGTGACAGCAAAGAGACAGGCTGGGTCTGTTCCTGTCAGACTCATTCTCTGTCTCAGTCCCCAACACTGGGATACGAGCTATGAGGCTACATACTTCATGCTACAAAGCTCACTGGCCTGCATGCTAAAAGGCTAACTGTGTATGCCAAGTGGAATTTGTGGTATGCTAAGTGGAATTTATGGTATGCCAAGTGGAATTTATGGTATGCTAAGTGACATTTATGGTATGCTAAATAGAATCAATTTATGTTATGCTAAGTAGAATTTCGGCCAGATAATTTTTAGCCATCAAGTTCTCCAAGAAGTGCATGAGAGGAGCAAAGGGTTGATTTGGGTCTCGGGCACAGGAGGTTGGTGGCACCTTAATTGGGGAGGACGGGCTCGTGGTAATGGCTGGAGCGGAATAGGTGGAATGGTATCAAATACATCACACACGTGGTTTCTATGTGTCTGATACCAATCCACTTACTCTGTTATTATGAGCCGTTCTCCCCCCAGCAGCCTCCTGTGGTCTCTGGACATACACTACCCGTCAAAAGTTTTAGAACCTACTCATTCAAGGGTTTTTCTTTATTTTTACTATTTTCTACATTGTAGAATAATTGTGAAAACATTAAAACTATGTTCCTGTAGTAACCAAAAAAGTGTTAAACAAATCAAAATATATTTTATATTTGAGATTCTTCAAATAGCTACCCTTTGCCTTGATGATGGCGTTGGACACTCTTGGCATTCTCTCAACCAGCTTCATGAAGTAGCCACCTGGAATGCATTTCAATTAACAGGTGTGCCTTGTTAAAAGTTAATTTGTGGAATTTCTTTCCTTCTTACTGCGTTTGAGCCAATCAGTTGTGTTGTGACAAGGTAGGGGGGGATATACAGAAGATAGCCCTATTTAGTAAAAGACCAAGTCCATGTTATGGCAAGAACAGCTCAAATAAGCAAAGAGCAACAACAGTCCATCATTACTTTAAGACACGAAGGTTAGTCAATACGCAATATTTCAAGAACTTTGAAAGTTTCTTCAAGTGCAATAGCAAAAACCATCAAGCGCTATGATGAAACTGGCTCTCATGAGGACCGCCACAGGAATGGAAGACCCAGAGTTACCTCTGCTGCAGAGGATAAGTTCATTAGAGTTACCAGCCCAAATAATTGCAGCCCAAATAAATGCTTCACAGAGTTCAAGTAACAGACACATCTCAAAATCAACTGTTCAGAGTAGACTATGTGAATCAGGCCTTCATGGTCGAATTGTTGCAAAGAAACCACTACTAAAGGAAACCAATAATAAGAAGAAACTTGCTTGGGCCAAGAAACACAAGCAATGGACATTAGACCGGTGGAAATCTGTCATTTGGTCTGATGAGTCCAAATTGGAGATTTTTGGTTCCAACTGCCGTGTCTTTGTGAGACACGGTGTGGGTGAACGGATGATCTCCGCATGTGTATTTCCCACCGTAAAGCATGGAGGAGGTGGTGTTATGGTGTGGGGGTGCTTTGCTGGTGACACTGTCTGTGATTTATTTAGAATTCAAGGAACACTTAACCAGCATGGCTACCACAGCATTCTGCAGCGATACACCATCCCATCTGGTTTGGGCTTAGTGGGACTATCATTTGTTTTTCAACAGGACAATGACCCAACACACCTCCAGGCTGTGTGAGGGCTATTTTACCAAGTGATGGAGTGCTGCATCAGATGACCTGGCCTCCACAATCCCCCGACCTCAACCAAATTGAGATGGTTTGAGATGAGTCGGACCGCAGAGTGAAGGAAAAGCAGCCAACAAGTGCTCAGCATATGTGGGAACTCCTTCAAGACTGTTGAAAAAGCATTCCAGGTGAAGCTGGTTGAGAGAATGCCAAGAGTGTGCAAAGATGTCATCAAGGCAAAGGGTGGCTATTTGAAGGATCTCAAATATAAAATATATTTTGATTTGTTTAACACTTTTTTGGTTACTACATGATTCCATATGTGTTATTTCATAGTTTTGATGTCTTCACTATTATTCTACAATGTAGAAAATAGTAAAAATAAAGAAAAACCCTTGAATGAGTAGGTGTTCTAAAACTTTTGACTGGTAGTGTATGTGTATACTCATATCTAAACCCTAAGAACTAGTAGCTATAGGCTGTAGGTTAAGGCTAAGCAGGTCTAGTGGAGTAAAGCTCTAGCATCATCTCTGTGCTGTATCTCTGTGCTGTATCTCTGTGCTGTATCTTTGTGCTGTATCTCTGTGCAGTATCTCTGTGCTGTATCTCTGTGATGTATCTCTGTGCAGTATCTCTGTGATGTATCTCTGTGATGTATCTCTTTGCAGTATCTCTGTGATGTATCTCTGTGCAGTATCTCTGTGCTGTATCTCTGTGCTGTATCTCTGTGATGTATCTCTGTGATGTATCTCTGTGCAGTATCTCTGTGATGTATCTCTGTGCTGTATCTCTGTGCTGTATCTATGTGCTGTATCTCTGTGCTGTATCTATGTGCTGTATCTCTGTGATGTATCTCTGTGATGTATCTCTGTGATGTATCTCTGTGCTGTATCTTTGTGCTGTATCTCTGTGCAGTATCTCTGTGCTGTATCTCTGTGCTGTATCTCTGTGCTGTATCTCTGTGATGTATCTCTGTGCAGTATCTCTGTGATGTATCTCTGTGCAGTATCTCTGTGATGTATCTCTGTGCAGTATCTCTGTGCTGTATCTCTGTGATGTATCTCTGTGCAGTATCTCTGTGCTGTATCTCTGTGATGTATCTCTGTGCTGTATCTCTTCTGCCATCTCTCTCTTTTCTCATTCAATCAATCAATCAAATGTATTTATGAAGCCCTTTTTACATTAGCAGATGTCACAAAGTGCTATACAGAAACCCAGCCTAAATCCCCAAACAGCAAGCAATGCAGATGTAGAAGCACGGTGGCTAGGAAAAACTCCCTAGAAAGGCAGAAACCTAGGAAGAAACCTTATAGGTGGCCAGTCCTCTTCTGGCTGTGCCGGGTGGAGATTATAAGAGTACATGGCCATTTAAGGCCAGAATGTTCTTCAAGATGTTCAAACGTTCATAGATGACCAGCAGGGTGAAATAATAATCACAGTGGTTGTAGAGGATGCAACAGGTCAGTACCTCAGGAGTAAATGTCAGTTGGCTTTTCATAGCCGAGCATTCAGAGGTGGAAACAGCAGGTGCGGTAGAGAGAGAGAGTTGAAAACAGCAGGTCTGGGACAAGGTATCACATCCTCAGTTCACCCACACTACTGCAGATATTCTCCTGGACTAAATGTTCTCTCTCCATCTTCTCTCTTCTGCTCCCTCTCTCTATTTTTCTCCTTCACACACACACACACAACCACACAACCACACACACACACACAACCACACACACACACACACACACACACACACACACACACACACACACACACACACACACACACACACACACACACACACACACACACACACACACACACACACACACACACACACACACACACACACACACACACACACAACCAACACACACACACACACACACACACACACACACACACAACCACACACACACACACACACACACAACCACACACACACACACACAACCACACACACACACACACACACACACACACACACACACACACACACACACACACACACTGTCATGTGCAGCCGCAAAACATTTCTTAATTACTTGACTGCATAGATGCCACAGATCAGAAGGCAGCAATATTGTGTAGAAAGTGCATTTATTTTGCTGTTTCATCAGTTCAAAATGATTCCGCCGCGCGCGTTTTCATTACTGCCGAGCCCCATCAGAGGAGGCCCTTGGTGCTAGACTAACAAGCAGCATCTGACTTCAAACACCCCCAGGGTAATTGGGTATTAACTTTCTGTGTCTATCTCCCGTGTATATGTAATTTACCCTCACCAAGGCACACTTAAACCAATAAGCATGCTGCTTGCTGCCTGGGTAAAGTCTGCATCCCAAATGGCACCCTATTCCCTATATAGTGTACTACTTTTGACCAGAGCCCGGGGTGCCATTTGCTGCCTGGGTAAAGTGGCCTCTGATGGGGGGCGGGGGGGCTCTCAGGGCTCTCTGCTATGTGGTTCAGCAGCTCTCTGCTCTGTGTGTGTGTGTGTGTGTGTGTGAGCGTGTGATTGAGATTGAGATTGTGAGTGTGTGTGTGTGAGCATGTGTGTGTGCTGGTCCCGTCTGGCACCAAGGGTGTTGTCACCCTACATACTGGAGATGGTTAATGTGATAGAGTAATGTGTGATACCGGAGATGGTTAATGTGATAGAGTAATGTGTGATACTGGAGATGGTTAATGTGATAGAGTAATGTGTGATACTGGAGATGGTTAATGTGATAGAGTAATGTGTGATACTGGAGATGGTTAATGTGATAGAGTAATGTGTGATGCAGCATAATGTGCTCCTGGAGCCCCTGGACCTAGACTGTGTCAGGATCAACTGGGATTCCTTCTATGAGAATGGGGCATAGTAACTGAATTGGGGTAAAGAGTGCAGTATTCTGGTAGTCAGAGTCGGCCACTCTTTGTAAGGAGTTGAGTAGGGACATTCATGTATGTGTTACCTTTTAGAATAGATGCCATTTCATATCCTTTGAGCTGTCCATGCCAATAAAATGATGAGACACAGAGGCCAAAGGGTCAATTAGAAATGAGTCAAATTTACTTTACAAACGGAAAGATTTGTTCTCTGTAGAACGATAAGATGGTCAGGCCTACAGTTCCTTGTGAAAGTATTCACCCACCTTGGCATTTTTCCTATTTTGTTGCCTTACAACTTGGAATTAAAATTGATTTTTGGGGGGTTTGTATCATTTGATTTACACAACATGCCTACCACTTTGAAAACTTGAGCGTGCATAACTATTCACCCCCCGAAAGTCAATAATTTGTAGAGCCACCTTTTGCAGCAATTACAGCTGCAAGTCTCTTGGGGTATGTCTCTATAAGCTTGGCACATCTAGCCACTGGGATTTTTGCCCATTCATCAAGGCAAAACTGCTCCAGCTCCTTCAAGTTGGATGGGTTCCGCTGGTGTACAGCAATCTTTAAGTCATATCACAGATTCTCAATTGGATTGAGGTCTGGGCTTTGACTAGGCCATTCAAAGACATTTAAATGTTTCCCCTTAAACCACTCGAGTGTTGCTTTAGCAGTATGCTTAGTGTCATTGCCCTGCTGAAAGATGAACCTCCGTCCCAGTCTCAAATCTCTGGAAAACTGAAACAGGTTTCCCTCAAGAATTTTCCTGTATTTAGCACCATCCATCATTCCTTCAATTCTGACCAGTTTCCCAGTCCCTGCCGATGAAAAATATCCCCACAGCATGATGCTGCCACCACCATGCTTCACTGTGGGGATGGTGTTCTCGGGGTGGTGAGAGGTGTTGGGTTTGCGCCAGACATAGCGTTTTCCTTGATGGCCAAAAAGCTCAATTTTAGTCTCATCTGAACAGAGTACCTCCTTCCATATGTTTGGGGAGTCTCCCACATGCCTTTTGGCGAACACCAAACGTGTTTGCTTATTTTTTTCTTTAAGCAATGTCTTTTTTCTGGCCACTCTTCCGTAAAGCCCAGCTCTGTGGAGTGTACGGCTTAAAGTGGTCCTATGGACAGATACTCCAATCTCCGCTGTGGAGCTTTGCAGCTCCTTCAGGGTTATTTTTGGTCTCTTTGTTGCCTCTCTGATTAATGCTCTCCTTGCCTGGTCCGTGAGTTTTTGTGGGCGGCCCTCTCTTGGCAGGTTTGTTGTGGTGCCATATTCTTTCAATTTTTTAAGAATGGATTTAATGGTGCTCCGTGGGATGTTCAAAGTTTCTGATATTTTTTTATAACCCAACCCTGATCTGTACTTCTCCACCACTTTGTCCCTGACGTGTTTGGAGAGCTCCTTGGTCTTCATGGTGCCGCTTGCTTGGTGGTGCCCCTTGCTTAGTGGTGTTGCAGACTCTGGGGCCTTTCAGAACAGGTGTATATATACTGAGATCATGTGACAGATCATGTGACACTTAGATTGCACACAGCTGGACTTTATTTAACTAATTATGTGACTTCTGAATGTAATTGGTTGCACCAGATCTTATTTAGGGGCTTCATAGCAAAGTGGGTGAATGCATATGCACGCACCACTTTTCCGTTCCTTATTTTTTAGAATTTTTTGAAACAAGTAATTTTTTTCATTTCACTTCACCAATTTGGACTATTTTGTGTATCTCCATTACATGAAATCCAAATAAAATCAATTTAAACTACAGGTTGTAATGCAACAAAATAGGAAAAACGCCAAGGGGGATGAATACCTTTGCAAGGCACTGTATATGTTTTGATAAGGTTTGTATCACAACTAAAGTGGCCAAATAACTTCTTTAATCAGCTTTACAATGGGTTTAGAGCCTAACTGGCATACATAGCCGGAGCGTGAGTTTCAATTTTTGGGAAGATCATTTTCACCATAAAAACCTTTATAATAAAAGCATTACATGCATAATCGCATTCGCTGTCACTTTTGAGAATGGTGTTTTCCCGCTAATGGAACATTTGCGCTTATAGCCTACTGCCATGTGCGCTTTGCTGCGCTTATAATGTGAAGAAATAGCCTAATACTTTATCAACATTTTAAGCTAAATGTTCTGATCTGTTGGGTCAGCCTCATTGCTTAAAAAAGTGTTAGTGGTTGTATTCATTTGGATCTATCCCATCCCACAACTGTCCCAGACTATGTTTGGAATATTTATTTATCTCACAGAAAGACAAGTTGACCAATAGAATGGGTCAACTTTTGTACTATGGGGGATAGTAGATTTACATAGGCTAGTGATTTTGCTGTTCGTTAGGCCTACTCATCTTGTTGGCTGAAGAAAAGTCAATGTGGACAGTTCTTCCAATATCTTCAATATGCGCCTCAGAATTGGATAAGGACTCGTGCAGTTGCATCCCCGATGTGTCTGTCTTCACATGTAGCCTGTGAGAAAGACCCGATCACGTGACGGAGAGCCATTTGAGTGAGAGGTGCTTTGAGCCATTTGAGTGAGAGGTGCTTTGGAGCATGCAGCCGAGAGAAGGGAATAATAATTATTATATGCAGCCCAAGTGCACAACGGCCACTGGCCGCAAAAGGCATGGATTTATTTAGGGGGCATTACGGCCACACAAAGGGGATGCCGCCGGGAAATTCGAGGCATTATCAAGTGCTTGTCAAGTTGTGAATGAGAGATTGATGAAGTGTGTATAGCCTGCGCAAAAAACTAAGCAGAGCTCATGCCTTTCATGCAACTTTTTTCAAATCATCATTAGAGTCGCATCATACAGCCTTCGAATGTATTAAAAATCAAAACATAACGGAAAGCCCAACATTTGTATCACAACTAAAGTTACATAAATATTTTTAAATTAAGCATATAGGAAGACCTGATTATTTGTTAACTGCTCAACATAGAACAATCACGTGTGCACTCCCTCAGAAATCTTTTGCGGAAAGCATCCTTTCTATTTTATTCAGCTATGTTCAATTGTATTCTTCATACTATGAGAAAAAAGAAGAAACCCGCAAACTGCTCTTGCTAGTATCACTGCTCTTTAATATGCTTTACGTATCAGCCTCAAGGCTTAATAAAGAGCAGTGATACTATCAAGAGCAGTGTGCGGGTTTCTTTTTTAAAATTCATCTTATTCAACTGTTACCGTGCAACAAAGATAGCTCAGATGTGTGAGTGCCTTTTGAATTTCGAATTATTCTTCATACTATAAAATAATATAAAATAATGCCACGGAATTCTAGAATACTCGTCTGCTAAATGAACTAGTGTAGCCCACAGCCATATGGCATAGCCAGATCAGGACCTAACATAATGACAACTCAGAGTATGTTATTCTGTTCTTCTGAACACATTTTCTTCATATCATGTTTCTTTAGACCTGTCTAAAATAAATAATGGATTTATTGTAATGGTGTAGGCTATATTACATGGATTTATTAGACTTTTTCAAATGTAGATGTTCCAAAGGTCTGCATCAGTGGCTTGTAGGCTATGTGTGGAAGACAGGAGATGCTAAATGTGTTTATGTTAATTAACGGTCAATTACTGTGAGACCAGCAGTTATTTGCTTGAAAATCACCGGCTGACGAAATTTCATGACCGCCACAGCCCTAGTCAGAACAAGGGTATCCAGGGAGATCATTCAAACTGATGAGTTACCTCTGTGTCTGTCTGGTTGCTAGAGGCAATAGAACATACAGTTGAAGTCGGAAGTTTACATACATCATAGCCAAATACATTTCAACTCAGTTTTTCACAATTCCTGACATTTAATCCTAGTAAAAATTCCCTGTCTTAGGTCAGTTAGGATCACCCCTTTATTTTAAGAATGTGAAATGTCAGAATAATAGTAGAGAGAATGATTTATTTCAGCTTTTATTTCTTTCATCACATTCCCAGTGGGTCAGAAGTTTACATACACTCAATTAGTATTTGGTAGCATTGCCTTTAAATTGTTTTAACTTGGGTCAAACGTTTCGGGTAGCCTTCCACAAGCTTCCCACAATAGGTTGTGTCAATTTTGGCCCATTCCTCCTGACAGAGCTGATGTAACTGAGTCAGGTTTGTAGGCCTCCTTGCTCGCACACGCTTTTTCAGTTCTGCCCACAAATTTTCTATAGGATTGAGGTCAGGGCTTTGTGATGACCACTCCAATACCTTGACTTTGTTGTCCTTAAGCCATTTTGCCACAACTTTGGAAGTATGCTTGGGGTCATTGTCCATTTGGAAGACCCATTTGCGACCAAGCATTAACTTCCTGACTGATGTCTTGAGATGTTGCTTCAATATATCCACATAATTGTCCTTCCTGATGATGCCATCTATTTTGTGAAGTGCACCAGTCCCTCCTGCAGCAAAGCACCCCCACAGCATGATGCTGCCACCCCCGTGCTTCACAGCTGGGATGGTGTTCTCAGGCTTGCAGGCTTTTTCCTCCAAACATAACGATGGTCATTATGGCCAAACAGTTCTATTTTTGTTTCATCAGACCGGAGGACATTTCTCCAAAAAGTACGATCTTTGTCCCCATGTGCAGTTGCAAACCGTAGTCTGGCTTTTTTATGGCGGTTTTGGAGCAGTGGCTTCTTCCTTGCTGAGCGGCCTTTCAGGTTATGTCGACATAGGACTCGTTTTACTGTGGATATAGATACTTTTGTACCTGTTTCCTCCAGCATCTTCACAGGGTCCTTTGCAGTTGTTCTGGGATTGATTTGCACTTTTCGCACCAAAGTACTTTCATCTCTAGGAGACAGAACGCATCTCCTTCCTGAGCGGTATGACGGCTGTGTGGTCCCATGGTGTTTATACTTGCGTACTATTGTTTGTACAGATGAACATGGTACCTTCAGGCGTTTGGAAATTGCTCCCAAGGATGAACCAGACTTGTGGAGGTCTACCATTTTTTTTCTCGGGTCTTGGCTGATTTCTTTTGATTTCCCCCAATGTCAAGCAAAGAGGCACTGAGTTTGAAGGTAGGTCTTGAAATACATCCACAGGTACACCTCCAATTGACTCAAAAGATTAGCCTATCAGAAGCTTCTAAAGCCATGACATCATTTTCCAAGCTGTTTAAAGGCACAGTCAACTTAGTGTATGTAAACTTCTGACCCACTGGAATTGTGATCCAGTGAATTATAAGTGAAATAATCTGTCTGTAAACAATTGTTGGAAAAATTACTTGTGTCATGCACAAAGTAGATGTCCTAACCGACTTGCCAAAACTATAGTTTGTTAACAAGAATTTTGTGGAGTGGTTGAAAAACGAGTTTTAATGACTCCAACCTAAGTGTATGTAAACTTCCGACTTCAACTGTACATATGACAGATATGGTTACAAATAGAGACTAGTAAAGAAATTCTAACAGGATCCATGGTTCAGGTCAATATTTACAGCTCCCTGTCTTTGTCCCTGGCCAGGAGTTTCTGGACACTGTTAAAAGTATCTAGTGCCCTCTATAAATAATAGCCTTCCCACTGGGCAAAAACGTGTTTCCATGTAATTTTTAACAAAAAAAAAAAAAAATTGATGATGTTGAATCAATGCGGAAAAGTGATTGGATTTGCAAAAAGTAATCAACGTTTCTTTCACCCAACTTTTAAGCTAAATTCAATGACATGGTGAAATGTATTGTTGATTTCACGTGGAATTCACGTTAGTTGACAACTCAACCAAATGTAAATCAAAACTAGACGTTGAAATGATGTCTGTCCCCTGTGGGTTTACAGCAGGAAGTGTTGGGGAGAGGAGTCAGGTTATTACATGCAAGAGCAGAACTTCTTAACCTTGTGTCCTGTATCATGTAAGTCCTGCCCAGCAACGGTGCATTGACCTGTGGAGAGATGGGGCTGAACATCTGTTTGGCTAGCCACAATGATCTAACCACTAACTCAAATCATGCTACTTCAATGTATGACAGAGAGTATTTCGATTAACTAACTGCTAAACGCTAACCCACGCTATACTTCCATGTATGACAGATAAGCATCTTACTAACCCAGAGCCTATCTGTCAAACTTGGAAGTAACGTGGGTTAACAATTAGTGATTAGCATCTTACTAACCCAGAGCCTATCACTAATTGTTAACCCACGCTACTACCATGTTTGACAGACAGGCTCTGGGTTAGTAAGGTACTTATCACTAATTATTAACCCACGCTACTTCCATGTTTGACAGACAGGTTCTATATCCACAGCTTATCCATTACCACCCACATCAACAGTACAGGCTCTATACCCACAGCTTATCCATTACCCCCCACATCTACAGTACAGGCTCTACACCCACAGCTTATCCATTACCACCCACATCTACAGTACAGGCTCTATACCCACAGCTGATCCATTACCACCCACATCTACAGTACAGGCTCTATACCCACAGCTGTGGGTGGTAATGGAATTCCCATACATACATTAGAATGACATCATACATACATTAGAATGACATCATACATACATTAGAATGACATCATACATACATTAGAATGCCATCATACATACATTAGAATGACATCATACATACATTATAATGACATCATACATACATTAGAATGACATCATACATACATTAGAATTACATCATACGTAAAGACATAAGGAGGGATGGTGAGCAGATGGAGAGAAAGAGAGAAAGAGAAAGAGAGAGACAGCAAACCCACTGGGCACAGATGTCAATTCAATGTCTATTCCACGTTGGTTCAACGTAATTTCATTTAAATTACGTAGAAACAACGTTGATTCAACCAGTGTGTGCCCAGTGGGAATGATGCGATGGAGACAGAAAAGCAAGGGATTTACAGTAGCTACAGCCAGACTAGTGACCTTTTACGAGGCTCAAGCAATTCAAGTATCTCCAGCACACAGAAGCTTTTTAACTGCATAGACTGCAGAGGGACGGACCGGCACGGAGGACTGTGCTCTGCTCTCAGGGTGGTGTATGGGGAATTCATTTCCATGCACTGGTGAAGGTCACAGCGGGGTATGATGATCATATTAATAATGGAAGCATGAGTCAGAGAAGTAAACCCTGGGCTAATGGGTCAAGCCAGACCAGCGAAGATCAGATCAGACCAGCCAAGAGGAAGAAAATGCCTTTTAGTAAGAGGATCTTGGACTGGTTACCCACAGGCTGTGGGTCCAAACAATGTAGACCCGAAGAACGCTGCAAATGTCTGAAAGGTCATTTTTTTCTCCAGGAATGTGAATATCACTTGTAGGGCCAAGCATGGCCCATAGGTCTGGTTCGACACTGTTTCCTGTTAGAATGTGAGGACTATGCAGGATCGTGGAGGTGTAGAATGTTAGAACATACCATAGAATGTCTGGACCATTATCTGTAGAATATCTGGACCATTGTTCTGTAGAATGTAGAATATCTGGACCATTGTTCTGTAGAATGTAGAATATCTGGACCATTGTTCTGTAGAATATCTGGACAATTGTTCTGTAGAATGTAGAATGTCTGGACCATTGTTCTGTAGAATATCTGGACCATTGTTCTGTAGAATGTAGAATGTCTGGACCATTGTTCTGTAGAATATCTGGACCATTGTTCTGTAGAATGTAGAATGTCTGGACCATTGTTCTGTAGAATATCTGGACCATTGTTCTGTAGAATGTAGAATGTCTGGACCATTGTTCTGTAGAATATCTGGACCATTGTTCTGTAGAATGTAGAATGTCTGGACCATTGTTCTGTAGAATATCTGGACAATTGTTCTGTAGAATGTAGAATGTCTGGACCATTGTTCTGTAGAATATCTGGACCATTGTTCTGTAGAATGTAGAATGTCTGGACCATTGTTCTGTAGAATATCTGGACCATTGTTCTGTAGAATGTAGAATGTCTGGACCATTGTTCTGTAGAATATCTGGACCATTGTTCTGTAGAATGTAGAATATCTGGACAATTGTTCTGTAGAATGTAGAATGTCTGCACCAGTATTCTGTAGAATATCTGGACCATTGTTCTGTAGAATGTAGAATGTCCGGACCATTGTTCTGTAGAATGTAGAATGTCTGGACCATTGTTCTGTAGAATATCTGGACCATTTTTCTGTAGAATGTAGAATATCTGGACCATTGTTCTGTAGAATGTAGAATGTCTGGACCAGTATTCTGTAGAATATCTGGACCATTGTTCTGTAGAATGTAGAATGTCCGGACCACTGTTCTGTAGAATATCTGGACCATTGTTCTGTAGAATGTAGAGTGTCTGGAACCATTGTTCTGTAGAATGTAGAATGTCTGAACCAGGGTTCTGTAGAATGTCTGAACCAGTGTTCTGTAGAATGTAGAATGTCTGGAACCATTGTCTGTAGAATGTAGAATATCTGAACCATTGTATGTAGAATGTAGAATGTCTGAACCAGTGTTCTGTAGAATGTAGAATGCCTGGACCAGTGTTCTGTAGAATGTAAAATGTCTGGATCATAGATGCGGTAAAGAGGTCAATTGAACTCGACCAAAACAATGGAATTGCCATGGAAACACATGGGGGGAAAGGGCCGTGGGGGAAAGATCCCGAGTCTCCTCATTGGCCCTCAGGAAAACTATCCTACATTTAGGCTATCGTTTATGTGTATTTCACACTATGTTGACGTAAAAACTGGAGTATAATGCTTGTATGGATGTCAACACCAACACATGTTCATGTCATTGTCACCCAATCAACTGCAGTAGAGTTAAAAACGACTTCCTACTACCACCACCGATTTCTGTATCCTAGCTATGCTACCAGTTTATACAAACGGGAGTTAGCATTTAGCACTCACTTCTTCTAAACCTGAAAAGGGACAACTTCTACATGTTATGCAGCAAAAACAGCCAAATATATCCAAATCGGACTTAAGTAAGCACATTGTGGGCCTGTTACAATACATAAATCATGACTGATTTGGCGAATATCCACTTTGTTAGATCAGATTTGTTGAATTTGAGCCAATCTAGTTTAGTTTTAGTTTATTCATTCAACCATTAAAAAAAAACAAGCACACATAAAACTTGAAAAAGCCATACATGCACATGAGTAAAATCATCGAGGTTAACACACAATAAACTCTGGGACTTATTTTCATTGTGGTCCTCTTGAAGCAAGATGGCTAGGCAAGATGGAACACTGTGGAACACAGTATGACAGCGAGATAATACAACATCAAAACGAAGAAGAGGAACATCCATCGTCTGCGTTCCATCGACTCCTTCACCACATGTATTGTCTGTAGAATGTAGAATGTCTGGAGCAATGTTCT
>NW_028164154.1:22500-39714 GCF_964263955.1 Coregonus lavaretus
AAATGTATTTATAAAGCCCTTTTTACATCAGCAGATGTCACAAAGTGCTATACAGAAACCCAGCCTAAAACCCCAAACAGCAAGCAATGCAGATATACACTGCACCTCCTGTACATTGCACCTCATCCCGTCATGGCCACCTAATAAAGAAATGTAATAATTATTTTAACCTTTATTTTATCAGGGAGTCATACTGAGAACAAGGTCTCTTTTACAGATGAGCCCTAAACTACATAAATTACATGTCAAAATAAATACAAAATACAAGCAGAAAGAAAAACACGGTCATAAAGAACAAACACGTTCATCAGTAATAAGGTCCTCAATCAGCTTTCTGAATTACCCTAGAGGCACCAGAACATCAAATGTAAAAAACTTTTGGAGATTGTTCCACAAATAAGGTGCAAGAATACTGAAAGCTGATTTACCTAATCATCCCCAGCTTCCAATTGGCTCATTCATCCCCCCTCCTCTCCCCTGTAACTATTCCCCAGGTCATTGCTGTAAATGAGAATGTGCTCTCAGTCAACTGACCTGGTAAAATAAGGGTTAAAAATGTATAATTATAATAAAATAAAAAACATTTTAATGTACAAAATGTATCTGAAACGCATCCATACACATCAACAGCTGTCGTTTTATATAGCTTATTATAAACTGGATGGTCCGAGTCCTGAATGTATTTTTACTGCTCTAATTATGTTGGTAACCAGTTTATAATAGCAATAAGGCTCCTAGGGGGTTTGTGGTATATGGCCAATATACCACGGCTAAGGGCTGGATCCAGGCACACCGCGTTGCGTCGTGCTTAAGAACAGTCCTTACCCATGGTATATTGGCCATCTAGCACACCCCCTCGTGCCTTATTGCTTAAATAACATAAGACAGATATTAATCTCCACTATTACATACAAGTGTCATGTGTATCAAAAATGCATACACACACACACACACACACCCACACACTGAGTGCACAAAACATTAGGAACACTATAATAACACCCTAATATTGAGTTGCACCCCCTTTTGCCCTCAGAACAGCCTCAATTCGTCGGGGCATGGACTCTACAAGGTGTCAAAAGCGTTCCACAGGGATTCAATGCTTCCCACAGTTGGGTCAAGTTGGCTGGATGTCCTTTGGGTGGTGGACCATTCTTGATACACACGGGAAACTGTTACGCGTGAAAAACCCAGCAGCGTTGCAGTTCTTGACACACACAAACCGGTGGAACCTGGCACCTACTACCATACCCCGTTCAAAGGCACTTAAATATTTTGTCTTGTCCATTCACCCTCTGAATGGCACACATACACAATCCATGTCTAAATTGTCTCAAGGCTTAAAACTCCTTCTTTAACCTGTCTCCTCCCCTTCGTCTACACTGATTAAAGTGGATTTACAAGTGACATCAATAAGGGATCATAGCTTTCACCTGGATTCACCTGGTCAGTCTATGTCATGGCAGGAGTTCCTAATGTTTTGTACACATTAATTGGGGAGGACGGGCTCCCGAGTGGCGCAGGGGTCTAAGGCACTGCATCTCAGTGCTTGAGGCGTCACTACAGACCCCCTGGTTCGATTCCAGGCTGTATCACAACCGGCCGTGATTGGGAGTCCCATAGGGCGACGCACAATTGGCCCAGCGTCGTCCGGGTTTGGCCGGTGTAGGCCGTCATTGTAAATAAGAATTTGTTCTTAACTGACTTGCCTAGTTAAATAAAGGTTTTAAAAAATATATATATAAAACAAAAAGAAAACAAAAAAAATAGTAATGGCTGGAATGGAATGGATGGAATGGTATCAACACATCAAACACAGGGTTTCCTTGTGTTTGATACCATTCCATTCACTTAATTCCAGTCATTATTATGAGCCGTCCTCCCCTCACTCCTGTGATATATACTGTATATATATATATACAGTGGGGAAAAAAAGTATTTAGTCAGCCACCAATTGTGCAAGTTCTCCCACTTAAAAAGATGAGAGAGGCCTGTAATTTTCATCATAGGTACACGTCAACTATGACAGACAAAAATAGAAAAAAAAATCCAGAAAATCACATTGTAGGATTTTTAATGAATTTATTGGCATATGATGGTGGAAAATAAGTATTTGGTCAATAACAAAAGTTTCTCAATACTTTGTTATATACCCTTTGTTGGCAATTTGACACAGGTCAAACGTTTTCTGTAAGTCTTCACAAGGTTTTCACACACTGTTGCTGGTATTTTGGCCCATTCCTCCATGCAGATCTCCTCTAGAGCAGTGATGTTTTGGGGCTGTCGCTGGGCAACACAGACTTTCAACTCCCTCCAAATATTTTCTATGGGGTTGAGATCTGGAGACTGGCTAGGCCACTCCAGGACCTTGAAATGCTTCTTACGAAGCCACTCCTTCGTTGCCCGGGCGGTGTGTTTGGGATCATTGTTATGCTGAAAGACCCAGCCACGTTTCATCTTCAATGCCCTTGCTGATGGAAGGAGGGTTTCACTCAAAATCTCACGATACATGGCCCCATTCATTCTTTCCTTTACACGGATCAGTCGTCCTGGTCCCTTTGCAGAAAAACAGCCCCAAAGCGTGATGTTTCCAACCCCATGCTTCACAGTAGGTATGGTGTTCTTTGGATGCAACTCAGCATTCTTTGTCCTCCAAACATGACGAGTTGAGTTTTTACCAAAAAGTTATATTTTGGTTTCATCTGACCATATGGCATTCTCCCAATCCTCTTCTGGATCATCCAAATGCACTTCAGACGGGCCTGGACATGTACTGGCTTAAGCAGGGGGACACGTCTCGCACTGCAGGATTTGAGTCCCTGGCGGCGTAGTGTGTTACTGATGGTTGGCTTTGTTACTTTGGTCCCAGCTCTCAGCAGGTCATTCACTAGGTCCCCCCGTGTGGTTCTGGGATTTTTGCTCACCGTTCTTGTGATCATTTTGACCCCACGGGGTGAGATCTTGCATGGAGCCCCAGATCGAGGGAGATTATCAGTGGTCTTGTATGTCTTCCATTTCCTAATAATTGCTCCCACAGTTGATTTCTTCAAACCAAGCTGCTTACCTGTTGCAGATTCAGTCTTCCCAGCCTGGTGCAGGTCTACAATTTTGTTTCTGGTGTCCTTTGACAGCTCTTTGGTCTTGGCCATAGTGGAGTTTGGAGTGTGACTGTTTGAGGTTGTGGACAGGTGTCTTTTATACTGATAACAAGTTCAAATAGGTGCCATTAATACAGGTAATGAGTGGAGGACAGAGGAGCCTCTTAAAGAAGAAGTTACAGGTCTGTGAGAGCCAGAAATCTTGCTTGTTTGTAGGTGACCAAATACTTATTTTCCACCATAAATTGCAAATAAATTCATTAAAAATCCTACAATGGGATTTTCTGGATTTTTTTTTCTCAATTTGTCTTTCATAGTTGACGTGTACCTATGATGAAAATTACAGGCCTCTCTCATCTTTTTAAGTGGGAGAACTTGCACAATTGGTGGCTGACTAAATACTTTTTTGCCCCACTGTACAGTGGGGAGAACAAGTATTTGATACACTGCCGATTTTGCAGGTTTTCCTACTTACAAAGGATGTAGAGGTCTGTAATTTTTTATCATAGGTACACTTCAACTGTGAGAGACGGAATCTAAAACAAAAATCCAGAAAATCACATTGTATGATTTTTAAGTAATTAATTTGCATTTTATTGCATGACATAAGTATTTGATCACCTACCAACCAGTAAGAATTCCGGCTCTCACAAACCTGTTAGTTTTTCTTTAAGAAGCCCTCCTGTTCTCCACTCATTTCCTGTATTAACTGCACCTGTTTGAACTCGTTACCTGTATAAAAGACACCTGTCCACACACTCAATCAAACAGACTCCAACCTCTCCACAATGGCCAAGACCAGAGAGCTGTGTAAGGACATCAGGTATAAAATTGTAGACCTGCACAAGGCTGGGATGGGCTACAGGACAATAGGCAAGCAGCTTGGTGAGAAGGCAACAACTGTTGGCGCAATTATTAGAAAATGGAAGAAGTTCAAGATGACGGTCAATCACCTTCGGTCTGGGGCTCAATGCAAGATCTCACCTCGTGGGGCATCAATGATCATGAGGAAGGTGAGGGATCAGCCCAGAACCACACGGCAGGACCTGGTCAATGACCTGAAGAGAGCTGGGACCACAGTCTCAAAGAAAACCATTAGTAACACACTACGCCGTCATGGATTAAAATCCTGCAGCGCACGTAAGGTCCCCCTGCTCAAGTCAGCGCATGTCCAGGCCCGTCTGAAGTTTGCCAATGACCATCTGGATGATCCAGAGGAGGAATGGGAGAAGGCCATGTGGTCTGATGAGACATAAATAGAGCTTTTTGGTCTAAACTCCACTCGCCGTGTTTGGAGGAAGAAGAAGGATGAGTACAACCCCAAGAACACCATCCCAACCATGAAGCATGGAGGTGGAAACATCATTCTTTGGGGATGCTTTTCTGCAAAGGGGACAGGACGACTGCACCGTATTGAGGGGAGGATGGATGGGGCCATGTATCGCGAGATCTTGGCCAACAACCTCCTTCCCTCAGTAAGAGCATTGAAGATGGGTTGTGGCTGGGTCTTCCAGCATGACAACGACCCGAAACACACAGCCAGGGCAACTAAGGAGTGGCTCCGTAAGAAGCATCTGAAGGTCCTGGAGTGGCCTAGCCAGTCTCCAGACCTGAACCCAATAGAAAATCTTTGGAGGGAGCTGAAAGTCTGTATTGCCCAGCGACAGCCCCGAAACCTGAAGGATCTGGAGAAGGTCTGTATGGAGGAGTGGGCCAAAATCCCTGCTGCAGTGTGTGCAAACCTGGTCAAGACCTACAGGAAACGTATGATCTCTGTAATTGCAAACAAAGGTTTCTGTACCAAATATTAAGTTCTGCTTTTCTGATGTATCAAATACTTATGTCATGCAATAAAATGCAAATTAATTACTTAAAAATCATACAATGTGATTTTCTGGATTTTTGTTTTAGATTCCGTCTCTCACAGTTGAAGTGTACCTATGATAAAAATTACAGACCTCTACATGCTTTGTAAGTAGGGAAACCTGCAAAATCGGCAGTGTATCAAATACTTGTTCTCCCCACTGTATATATATATACTGAACAAACATATAAATGCAACATGTAAAGTGTTGGTCTCATGCTTCATGAGCTGAAATGAAAGATCCCAGAAATGTTCCATACGCACAAAATGCTTACATTTTGTGCACAAATTTGTTTACATCCCTGTTAGTGAGCATTTCTCCTTTGCCAAGATATACCATCCACCTGACAGGTGTGGCATATCAAGAAGCTGATTAAACAGCATGATCATTACACAGGTGCACCTTGTGCTGGGGACATTAAAAGGCCACTCTGAAATGTGCAGTTTTGTCACACAACACAATGCCACAGATGTCTCAAGTTTTGAGGGAGCGTGCAATTGGCATGCTGACTGCAGGGATTTTCACCAGAGCTGTGAAGCCGCCTTCAATGTCATTTTAGAGAATTTGGCAGTACATCCAACCGGCCTCACAACCCCAGACCACGTGAAACCACGCCAGCCCAGGACCTCCACATCCGGCTTCTTCACCTGCGGGATTGTATGAGATCAGCCACCCAGACAGCTGATGAAGCTTAGGAGTATTTCTGTCTGTAATAAAAATGGTTCGCTCCTACAGACAGTGAGTCAGGTGGCTGTGGCTTGCTATATAAAGCAGGCAGACAGGCATCGAGGCATTCAGTTACTGTTGGAACATTAGAATGAGCAAAACAACCTAAGCGACTTTGAGCGTGATCGTCAGTGCCAGGCGCGCCGGTTCCAGTATCTCAGAAAAGCCTCCTGGGATTTTCACTCACCAAAATGTCTAGGCTTTACAGAGAATGGTGCTACAAACAAAAAACATCCAATCAGCGGCAGTCGTGTGGGTGAGTCACTTGTTGATGAGAGACGTCAAAAGAGAATGGCAAGAATCGTGCAAGCTAACAGGCGGGCCACAAACATGCAAATAATGGCGAAGTACAACAGTGGTGTGCAGAACGGCATCTCGGAATGCACAGCTCATTGGTCCTTGTCACGGATGGGCTATTGCATCAGACAACACCGGGTTCCACTCCTATTAGCTAAAAACAAGAAGCGGCTCCAGTGGGCACGCAATCACTGGACAACTGAGGAGTGGAAAAACATGACCTGGTCCGACGAATTTCAGTTCCTGATGCGTCATACTGATAGCAGAGTCAGGATTTGGCATAAGCAGCATGAGTCCATGGCCCATCCTGCCTGGTGTCAACGGTACAGGCTGGTGGCGGTGGTGTAATGGTGTGGGGAATGTTTTCCTAGATCACGTTATGTCCCTTGATACCATTGAACAACGTTTTGAACGCCACACCATGTAGAATCCATGCCCCGAAGAATTCAGACTGTTCTGGAGGCAAAGGGGGGTCCGACCCGATACTATATAGGTGTACCTAATAAACTGGCCACTGAGTGTGTTTATATACAGTGAGGGAAAAAATTATTTGATCCCCTGCTGATTTTGTACGCTTGCCTACTGACAAAGAAATTATCAGTCTATAATTTTAATGGTAGGTTTATTTGAACAGTGAGAGACAGAATAACAACAAAAAAATCCAGAAAAACGCATGTCAAAAATGTTATGAATTGATTTGCATTTTAATGAGGGAAATAAGTATTTGACCCCTCTGCAAAACATGACTTAGTACTTGGTGGCAAAACCCTTGGCAATCACAGAGGTCAGACGTTGCTTGTAGTTGGCCACCAGGTTTGCACACATCTCAGGAGGGATTTTGTCCCACTCCTCTTTGCAGATCTTCTCCAAGTTATTAAGGTTTTGAGGCTGACGTTTGGCAACTCGAACCTTCAGCTCCCGCCACAGATTTTCTATGGGATTAAGGTCTGGAGACTGGCTAGGCCACTCCAGGACCTTAATGTGCTTCTTCTTGAGCTACTCCTTTGTTGCCTTGGCCATGTGTTTTGGGTCATTGTCATGCTGGAATACCCATCCACGACCCATTTTCAATGCCCTCGCTGAGGGAAGGAGGTTCTCACCCAAGATTTGACGGTACATGGCCCCGTCCATCGTCCCTTTGATGCGGTGAAGTTGTCCTGTCCCCTTAGCAGAAAAACACCCCCAAAGCATAATGTTTCCACCTCCATGTTTGACGGTGGGGATGGTGTTCTTGGGGTCATAGGCAGCATTCCTCCTCCTCCAAACACGGCGAGTTGAGTTGATGCCAAAGAGCTCGATTTTGGTCTCATCTGACCACAACACTTTCACCCAGTTCGCCTCTGAATCATTCAGATGTTCATTGGCAAACTTCAGACGGGCCTGTATATGTGTTTTCTTGAGCAGGGGGCGCTGCAGGATTTCAGTCCTTCACGGCGTAGTGTGTTACCAATTGTTTTCTTGGTGACTATGCTCCCAGCTGCCTTGAGATCATTGACAAGATCCTCTCGTGTAGTTCTGGGCTGATTCCTCACCGTTCTCATGATCATTGCAACTCCACGAGGTGAGATCTTGCATGTAGCCCCAGGCCAAGGGAGATTGACAGTTCTTTTGTGTTTCTTCCATTTGTGAATAATTGCACCAACTGTTGTCACCTTCTCACCAAGCTGCTTGGCGATGGTCTTGTAGCCCATTCCAGCCTAGTATAGGTCTACAATCTTGTCGCTGACATCCTTGGAGAGCTCTTTGGTCTTGGCCATGGTGGAGAGTTTGGAATCTGATTGATTGGTTGCTTCTGTGGACAGGTGTCTTTTATACAGGTAACAAGCTGAGATTAGGAGCACTCCCTTTAAGAGTGTGCTCCTAATCTCAGCTCGCTACCTGTATAAAAGACACCAGGGAGCCAGAAATCTTTCTGATTGAGAGGGGGTAAAATACTTATTTCCCTCATTAAAATGAAAATCAATTTATAACATTTTTATTACATGCGTTTTTCTGGATTTTTTTGTTGTTATTCTGTCTCTCACTGTTCAAATAAACCTACCATTAAAATTAAAGACTGATCATTTCTTTGTCAGTGGGCAAACGTACAAAATCAGCAGGGGATCAAATAAATTTTTTACCTCACTGTATATATATATATATATATATATATATATATATATATACATATATAAGATGGCGCTTCTAGCTCCTAAGCAAACTTTACATTAATTTTTTATTTATTTACATTATTAGCCTAGACATTTTTTGTGTTATTACACATAGCCGGAAATAACTTTTGGATATCAGAGCAGCGGTAACTCACCAGCATTCCGACCAGAAATAAGACTTTCCCGAATCGGATACTTTGTTCATACCCCCAAGGCAATTTAACTTATCCCAGAGGCTGCTCCAAGACGCCGCCGGTGGAGAAGAGGCATTCGGTGTGGACTTCTAGTACTACTCAGGAGTCATGTATACCATCCACCGCTTCTGAGTATATTACTCTCTAATGTTCCGTCCCTGGACAATAAAGTAGACAAGCTCAGGGCGAGGATCTCCTTCCAGAGAGACATCAGACGCTGTAACATACTCTTGTTTCACGGAATCATGGCTCACTCGGGATATACTGTCCCCGTCCATACAGCCAGCTGGGTTCTCAGTACATCGCGCAGACAGGAATAAAGAACTCTCCAGGAAGAAGAAAGGTGGAGTTGTATGTTTCATGATTAACTACTCATGGTGTGATTGTGATAATGTACAGGAACTCAAGTCCTTTTGTTCACCCAACCTAGAATACCTCACAATCAAATGCCGACCGTATTACCTCCCAAGAGAATTATCTTCGGTTATAGTCACAGCCGTGTATATTCCCCCTCAAGCCGATCCCACGACGGCCCTCAAGGGACTACACTGGACTTTGTGCAAACTGGAAACCACATATCCTGAGGCCGCATTTATTGTAGCTGGGGACTTTAACAAAGCAAATTTGAGCAAAACGCTATCGAAGTTCTATCAACACATTGCCTGTAGTACTCACGCTTCAAAAACTCTTGACATTATTACTCTCCCTTCCGGGATGGTTACAAGGCCCTCCCCCGCCCTCCCTTCGGCAAATCAGATGATGAATCCATCATGCTTCTCCCTTCCTACAACTCGAACAGGACGCACTCGTGCTAAGGTCTATTCAACGCTGGCCAATCGGAATCCATGCTTCAAGATTGTTTTTATCACGCGGACTGGGATATGTTCAGGGTTGCCTCTGAGAATAACATTGACGTATACACTGACATGCTGACTGAGTTCATCAGGAAGTGAATAGGGGACGTTGTTCCCACTGTGACTAAAAAACGTGGATAGATGGCAGAAAACCAAAAAACTTAGATAGATGGCAGCATTCCGGCAAAACTGAAAGAAGGAATATGGTTGAATATAAACAGTGCAGTTATGCCCTCTGTAAAGGAAATAAAACAGGCAAAACGTCAGTACAAAGTGGGGTCACAATTCATGAGACATATGTGGCAGGGACTCCAGACAATCACGGATTACAAAGGAAAAAACAGTCATGTCGCGGACACCGACGTCTTGCTCCGGACAAGCTAAACACCTTCTTTGCCCGCTTGGAGGATAACATAGTGCCACCGACAAAGCCCACACCCGAGGACTGTGGGCTCTTGTTCTCCGTGGCCGACGTGAGTAAGAAATTTAAGAGTGTCCACCATTGTTCCTGTACCCAAAAAAATAAAAGGTAACTGAACTAAATGACTATCGCCCCGTAGCACTCACTTCTGTCATCATGAAGTGCTTTGAGAGGCTAGTTAAGGGTCATATTACCTCCACCTTACCTGACACCATAGACCCACTTCAATTTGCATACCGCCCTAATAGATCCACAGAAGATGCAATCACCATTGCACTGCACAAATTTCTATCCCATCTGGACAAGAGAAATACCTATGTAAAAATGCTGTTCATTGACTACAGCTCAGCCTTCAACACCATAGTACCATCCAAGCTCATCATTAATCTCGGGGCCCTGGGTCTGAACCCTGCCCTGTGCAACTGGGTCCGCAGGGCTCTTCAGAGAGTGGTGCGGTCTGCCCAACGCATCACCGGGGGCACACTGCCTGCCCTCCAGGACACCTACAGCACCAGATGTCACAGGAAGGCCAAAAAGATCATCAAGCACATCAACCACCCGAGCCACGGCCTGTTCACCCCGCTATCATCCAGAAGGTGAGGTCAGTACAGGTGCATCCAAGCTGGGACGGAGAGACTGGAAAACAGCTTCTATCGCAAGGCCATCAGACTGTTAAATTGCCTCCACCCAGTACCCTGCCCTGAACTTAGTCACTGTCACTAGCCGGCTACCACCCGGTTACTCAACCCTGCACCTTAGAGGCTGCTATGTACAGCGCATTTGGAAAGTATTCAGACCCCTTCACTTTATTACAGCCTTATTCTAAAATTGATTAAATTGTTTTTTTCCCCTCATCAATCTCCACACAATACTCCATAATGAAAAAGCAAAAACGTTTTTTTGAAATGTTTGCAAATGTATAAAAAATGTAAAACTGAAATATCACATTTACACAAGTATTCAGACCCTTTACTCAGTACTTTGTTGAAGCACCTTTGGCAAAGATTACAGCATTGAGTCTTCATGGCTATTTGGGGAGTTTCTCCCAATCTTCTCTGCAGAACCTCTCAAGCTCTGTCAAGTTGGTTGGGGAGCGTCGCTGCACAACTATTTTCAGGTCTCTCCAGAGATGTTCGATCGGGTTCAAGTCCAGGCTCTGGCTGGGCCACTCAAGGACATTCAGAGACTTGTCCCGAAGCCACTCCTGCGCTGTCTTGGCTGTGTGCTTAGGGTCGTTGTCCTGTTGGAAGGTGAACCTTCACCCCAGTCTGAGGTCCTGAGCGCTCTGGAGCAGGATTCCATCAAGGATCTCTTTGTACTTTGCTCCGTTCATCTTTCCCTTGATCCTCACTAGTCTCCCAGTCCCTGCCGCTGAAAAACATCCCCACAGTATGATGCTGCCACCACCATGCTTCACCGTAGGAATGATGCCAGGTTTCCTCCAGATGTGACGATTGGTTTTATCAGACCAGAGAATTTTGTTTCTCATGGTCTGAGTCCTTTAGGTGTCTTTTGGCTAACTCCAAGCAGGCTGTCAAGTGCCATTTACTGAGGAGTGGCTTCCGTCTGGCCACTCTACCATAAAGGCCTGATTGGTGGAGTGCTGCAGAGATGGTTGTCCTTCTGGAAGGTTCTTCCATCTCCACAGAGGAACTCTGGAGCTCTGTCAGAATGACCATCGGATTCTTGGTCACCTCCCTGACCAAGGCCCTTCTCCCCCGATTGCTCAGTTTGGCCAGGCAGCCAGCTCTAGGAAGAGTCTTGGTGGTTCCAAACTTCTTCCATTTAAGAATGATGGAGGCCACTGTGTTCTTGGGGACCTTCAATGCTGCAGACATTTTTTTGGTACCCTTCCCTAGATCTGTGCCTCAACACAATCCTGTCTCTGAGCTCTATGAACAATTCCTTCGACCTCATGGCTTGGTTTTTGCTCTGACACGCACTGTCAACAGTGGGACCTTATATAGACAGGTTTGTGCCTTTCCAAATCATGTCCAATCAATTGAATTGACCCCAGGTAGACTCCAATCAAGTTGTAGAAACATCTCAAGGATGATCAATGGAAACAGGATGCACCTGAGATTAATTTTGAGTCTCATAGCAAATGGTCTGAATACTTATGTAAATAAAGTTTTTCTGTTTTAATTTCTTATACGTTTGCAAACATTTCTAAAAACCTGTTTTAGCTTTGTCATTATGGGGTATTGTGTGTAGATTGATGAGGCAAACAATTAATTGAATCCATTTTAGAATAAGGCTGTAACGTAACAAAATGTGGAAAAGGTTAAGGGGTCTGAATACCTTCCAAATGCACTTTAGATGGAAAGGCTTTCCCAAAAAACCTTCTCAATTAAATGTTAACTAGCTAGAAAGTAGCCTGCTTACCTGGCAGAATGATATCATAATTATTTTCATCAATCCAGTGGCCATGTGTTTTGCAAACTCCATCTCATGTGCTACAGAAACACCGCTAACCAAACAACAGTGCTAGGTGCCTGCACTTGAATTGAATGGTAACTACAATCAAATGTTTTTTCCCAGACCTCAAAAGTGGTCTCCTGATGTGGATTAAGAATTTTTGTGAACTTAGAACATCCAATTTAGTTGTTTTTCTATTTTAAAAAGTGTGACTTTGAAAGGCAAAACCTGAAAATAATGGGAAAAATCTGAAACCTGTGAATTTCTGATGCAGTTGATGGCCTCATTGATCTGTTTCAATAGTAGGCCTACTATTAACCTAAATATCAGCCCTGAATCTCAGCATATGGAGATTTTCTATTTATTTTTGTTTTCTCTTTCAATGGTGGAATCAGTTAGCATATATCAGTTAGCATAGCATCTATTGTTGCTTTATATATCAGTTAGCATAGCATCTATTGTTGCTTTATATATAATAGTAATAATAATAATATGCCATTTAGCAGACGCTTTTATCCAAAGCGACTTACAGTCATGTGTGCATACATTTTTTCGTATGGGTGGTCCCGGGGATCGAACCCACTACCCTGGCGTTACAAGCGCCATGCTCTACCAATTGAGCTACAGAGGACCACAATCAGTTAGCATAGCATCTATTGTTGCTTTATATATCAGTTAGCATAGCATCTATTGTTGCTATGAATCAATTTAGCCTACCTTGTATTATTTATAATCATATTTTATGTTGGACGTGCTGTCACAATCAAAATTGTATTTGTCCAACTTGGAAAGACAGGGAAGGGTGAGTCAAAGGGCAGCGTACCGGATTCGAACCCATGCCAACTCTGGCAAATGTGTGTGAGGGTCAACGGCTGGACCACACAGCCACAGAGGCCACCAATAATTTATTCTGCCCATTGCTTGCATTGATAAAAAAAGAAGATTTTCCCTAATGATTATCCCTACAAATATGTCAATTTATTATAATCCACATAAGAATTCACACAAGACGCGCTGTAACCTGCACGTAGCTACTTGAACTGGCGCCCAGTGGACCTGCAGTCTAAGGGTACAATGTAGGTACGGTACTGCATTGTATACAAACACTGCTTCCAGCTGCCCCCTGGCGGCGAATCTAAATATTTCTTCAGATATTCAAATCCTCCTGCTGCAGGATTATTTTCCTCCTGCGACGAAACGGGTCAAATTAAGATCCAACATCTGTAGCTGTACCATTGCCAAGTGTACAGATGTTATATTCCAGAGTGTATTAAACGTAAAAGGTCAGAGATGGTAAATTTGTCCTCCATCTCCCAGTCTCTCTGCCTCTCCACAGAAGGGGTAGCCACCCCCTGAGGAAGCACCACAAGGCACAGCCTGCCTGGGTACAAGGACAGAATGGATGGGTTCGGTCTGTGCCTCTGATGCTCTGGGATGTTTGAGCATCTGGCCACGCTGGCTGTAGGGGGACTGTCTGTGAAGCAGCCAAGTCAAGCCAGTCGTCTGTAACCTAACCTAGCTGTCGCCTCATCACCATCATCATTCCTTATCACCATCCCCATATTCATCGTGGTGGGAGGTATCCTCGAGGTTAGAGCGTTGGGCCAGTAACAGAGAGCCCGCTGGTTGGAATACCAGAGCCGACAAGGTGTTAAATCTGTTGCTGTGCCCTTGAGCAAGGCACTTAACCCTAATTGCTCCAGGGGCTTTGTACAATGGTGACCCTGGTTGCGATTCCACTCCCTGCGGGTGTCTCAGGAGGAGTTGGGATATGCAAGAAACACATTTTCATTACACAGTTGTGTAACAGGACAATTATAAGCAGCCCCAAATAATAATGATCATCATCATCATCCCCCACTGTCCCGCTAGCGCTGTGGTAACCATGGAAACTGTCGGGCTTGTCGATGCCCTCGGGGAGGTGGTTCTTGATAGAATTCCTGGGCCTCCTCGCTCACTAAAGGACGGTCGCTGTTACTGGATTGTTGTTATCTGTATGGACGGAAAGCTTCTGTGTCCTCCAGCTGCCTGCCTGTCTGTTTCTCTCTTTCACTCTCTCCCTCTCCTTGTTCTCTCTCTCTCTCTCTCTCTCTCTCTCTCCCTCTCTCTCTCTCTTCTCTCTCTTCTCTCTCTCTCTCCCTCTCTCTCTCTCTCTCTCTCTCTCTCTCTCTCTCTCTCTCTCTCTCTCTCTCTCTCTCTCTTCTCTCTCTCTCTCTCTCTCTCTCCTCTCTCTCTTTGTCTCTCTCTCTCTCTCTCTCCTCTCTCTCTCTCTCTCTCCTCTCTCTCTCTCCTCTCTCTCTCTCTCTCTCTCTCTCTCTCTTCTCTCTCTCTCTCTCTCTCTCTCTCTCTCTCTCTCTCTCTCTCTCTCTCTCTCTCTCTCTCTCTCTCTCTCTCTCTCTCTCTCTCTCTCTCTCTCTCTCTCTCTCTCTCTCTCTCTCTTCTCTCTCTCTCGCTTCTCTCTCTCTCTCTCCCTCTCCTTGTTCTATCTCTCTCTCTCTCTCCCTCTCTTTGTCGCTCTTCTCTCTCTCTCTCTCTCTCTCTCTGTCTCTCTCTGTCTCTCTCTCTCTCTCTTGTCTCTCTCTCTTGTCTCTCTCTCTCTCTCTCTCCTTTCCTTGTTCTATCTCTCTCTCTCTCTCTCTCTCTCTCTCTCTCTCTCTCTCTCTCTCTCTCTCTGTCTCTCTCTTTCTCTCTCTCTCTCTCCCCCTCTCTTTGTCTCTCTCTCTCTCTCTCTCTCTCTCTCTCTCTCTCTCTCTCTCTCTCTCTCTCTCTCTCTCTCTCTCTCTCTCTCTCTCTCTCTCTCTTTGTCTCTCTCTTTGTCTCTCTCTCTCTCTCTCTCTCTCTCTCTCTCTCTCTCTCTCTCTCTCTCTCTCTCTCTTTGTCTCTCTCTCTCTCTCTCTTTGTCTCTCTCTCTCTCTCTCTCTCTCTCTCTCTCTCTCTCTCTCTCTCTCTCTCTCTCTCTCTCTCTCTCTCTCTCTCTCTCCCTCTCCTTGTTCTATCTCTCTCTCTCTCCCTCTCTTTGTCGCTCTCTCTCTCTCCCCTCTTCCTTCATCCACTCCTATCTTTTCCTCACAGTATTAGCCTCGATCCTTTACTCCTAGATGAAGTCCCATAAGTCAATAAACACTGAACACAGTGATTGTAGCATGAGGTATTGAACACTGAATCAAATCAAATCAAATCAAATTGTATTGGTCACATGCGCCGAATACAACAGGTGCAGACATTACAGTGAAATGCTTACTTACAGCCCTTAACCAACAGTGCATTTATTTTTAACAAAAAAAGTAAAAATAAAACAACAAAAAAAGTGTTGAGAAAAAAAAGAGCAGAAGTAAAATAAAGTAACAGTAGGGAGGCTATATATACAGGGGGGTACCGTTGCAGAGTCAATGTGCGGGGGCACCGGCTAGTTGAGGTAGTTGAGGTAATATGTACATGTGGGTAGAGTTAAAGTGACTATGCATAAATAATTAACAGAGTAGCAGCAGCGTAAAAAGGATGGGGTGGGGGGGCAGTGCAAATAGTCCGGGTAGCCATGATTAGCTGTTCAGGAGTCTTATGGCTTGGGGGTAGAAGCTGTTGAGAAGTCTTTTGGACCTAGACTTGGCACTCCGGTACCGCTTGCCGTGCGGTAGCAGAGAGAACAGTCTATGACTAGGGTGGCTGGAGTCTTTGACAATTTTGAGGGCCTTCCTCTGACACCGCCTGGTATAGAGGTCCTGGATGGCAAGAAGCTTTGCCCCAGTGATGTACTGGGCCGTATGCACTACCCTCTGTAGTGCCTTGCGGTCGGAGGCCAAGCAGTTGCCATACCAGGCGGTGATGCAACCAGTCAGGATGCTCTCGATGGTGCAGCTGTATAATTTTTTGAGGATCTGAGGACCCATGCCAAATCTTTTCAGTCTCCTGAGGGGGAATAGGCTTTGTCGTGCCCTCTTCACGACTGTCTTGGTGTGTTTGGACCATGATAGTTCGTTGGTGATGTGGACACCAAGGAACTTGAAGCTCTCAACCTGTTCCACTACAGCCTGTCGATGAGAATGGGGGCGTGCTCAGTCCTCTTTTTTTCCTGTAGTCCACAATCATCTCCTTTGTCTTGGTCACGTTGAGGGAGAGGTTGTTGTCCTGGCACCACACGGCCAGGTCTCTGACCTCCTCTCTATAGGCTGTCTCATCGTTGTCGGTGATCAGGCCTACCACTGTTGTGTCGTCGGCAAACTTAATGATGGTGTTGGAGTCGTGCCTGGCCGTGCAGTCATGGGTGAACAGAGAGTACAGGAGGGGACTGAGCACGCACCCCTGAGGGGCCCCCGTGTTGAGGATCAGTGTGGCAGATGTGTTGTTACCTACCCTTACCACCTGGGGGCGGCCCGTCAGGAAGTCCAGGATCCAGTTGCAGAGGGAGGTGTTTAGTCCCAGGATCCATAGTGATTGTAGCATGAGGTACTGAACAGAAAATAACCTAAAGCTATTTGTTTACACTCAGTGAAGCATGGGCTGACTCCAGCTCAGGGGCTGCCAGCTGTAGCTTGTAATTAATACATCCATTTGTCAATTCATTTGTTAATCAAACTGTGAAGGGAAAGGATTGGGTTCACTCATTCAGAACACAACTGCATTGAACTCCAGAGATCTTCTTTAGCTGGCCTGCTGAACTCTTTGGCTGGCCTGCTGAACTCCAGAGATCTTCTTTAGCTGGCCTGCTGAACTCCAGAGATCTTCTTTAGCTGGCCTGCTGAACTCTTTGGCTGGCCTGCTGAACTCCAGGAGATCTTCTTTAGCTAGCCTGCTGAACTCAAGATAACTTCTTTAGCTGGCCTGCTGAACTCAAGAGATCTTCTTTAGCTGGCCTGCTGAACACAGAGGTTCTTCAGTGTGCGCCGGCTGTCTTACCAGAATTTTGCAACCCTAAGTTACACCATAGATATAGGGCTGATGTATTTTCTATTTATGACACTCTCTGGGCTCCTGTTCTATAGGTTCTAGAATAGATTACGGGTTCCATGTTCTAGGTTCTTGGCTCTTGCTCTGGGGTAATGGCCACTGAACTCCGGGCTCTGGCCCCAGTGAGTAATGTCTGTGGCTGGAGAGGATAAGGGTGGGCTCTTTCTCCTTAGCTGGGATATTTATGCTATCTCCTTGGTCAGGACACAAATCCTGCCCCTCTCTTGGCATGGATGGGCTGAAGGAG
>NW_028164153.1:0-90000 GCF_964263955.1 Coregonus lavaretus
GTTTTAAGAGCCATCCACATTGCAATAAGAGTATTCTTCCATTGACTTAGCTTCGTTAACTGCAGTTATTCAATTCCCAGTTTCTCTCTTTTTGAGTTCTACTTCTCAGGTGAGGATGTCTGTACAAAAACAAAACAGGCTCTTTTAAGAGTCACCCATATTGAAAACAATTAGACACCCTATAACCCACACACTCAATCTGATTGATGGATTGTGCAGTAAGCAGGCTCAGGTGTAGAACTGTGGCTCCTTCCACCTCCAAAAGGACAGGCCAGAGGACCAACCATGGAGAATAGTAAGACACTCCATTATTTATATAACTACGCTACATTGTTTGTCCTCCTGTGTCTGTGCATGTTTTTCAGTATAAAGTACTCTGCAGCCACTTAGTGTGGACACCAGGTGAGGCCACACACAGAGATTCCTGTTGAACACTGTCTCTTTAACTACCTTATTTTCTCAATAAGTCTCTCCCCTTCACTTCATCCCTCCTCCCTTCTCCCTAAATCCTCTAGGTTATATCAGCTGTGTTGGTGAACCCCTCCCTCATCTGAACTGGCTACACAGAGGGCACAGCATGATCAGAGGTGAGAGGTCACTTGGTCGGGTCAACAGGAAGTATTATTAAAGAGATGCTTTACATTGAAATACAGAGAGTTGTAGTAGTTAAAGTCCCAGAGTTAATGATACAAGGTCAGTTTTGCATTTCACTTTATCACAATTCCAGTGGGTCAGAACTTTACATACACTAAGTTGACTGTGCCTTTAAACAGCTTGGAAAATTCCAGAAAATGATGTCATGGCTTTAGAAGCTTCTGATAGGCTAATTGACATCATTTTAGTCAATTGGAGGTGTACACCTGTGGATGTATTTCAAGGCCTACCTTCAAACTCAGTGCCTCTTTGCTTGACATCATGGGAAAATCAAAAGAAATCAGCCAAGACCTCAGAAAATAAATTGTAGACCTCCACAAGTCTGGTTCATCCTTGGGAGCAATTTCCAAATGCCTGAAGGTACCACGTTCATCCTGCCGGCATACCGCTCAGGAAGGAGACGCGTTCTGTCTCCTAGAGATGAACGTACTTTGGTGCGAAAAGTGTAAATCAATCCCAGAACAACAGCAAAGGACCTTGTGAAGATGCTGGAGGAAACGGGTACAAAAGTATCTATATCCACAGTAAAACGAGTCCTGTATCGACATAATCTGAAAGGCCGCTCAGCAAGGAAGAAGCCACTGCTCCAAAACTGCCATAAAAAAGCCAGACTTTGGTTTGCAACTGCACATGGGGACAAAGATCTTACTTTTTGGAGAAATGTCCTCTGGTCTGATGAAACAAAAATAGAACTGTTTGGCCATAATGACCATCGTTATGTTTGGAGGAAAAAGGGGAAGGCTTGCAAGCCGAAGAACACCATCCCAACCGTGAAGCACGGGGGTGGCAGCATCATGCTGTGGGGGTGCTTTGCTGCAGGAGGGACTGGTGTACTTCACAAAATAGATGGCATCATGAGGAAGGAAAATGATGTGGATATATTGAAGCAACATCTCAAGACATAAGTCAGGAAGTTAAAGCTTGGTCGCAAATGGGTCTTCCAACTGGACAATGAGCCCAAGCATACTTCCAAAGTTGTGGCAAAATGGCTTAAGGACAACAAAGTCAAGGTATTGGAGTGGCCATCACAAAGCCTTGACCTCAATCCTATAGAACATTTGTGGGCAGAACTGATAAGGCGTGTGCGAGCAAGGAGGCCTACAAACCTGACTCAGTTACACCAGCTCTGTCAGGAGGAATGGGCCAAAATTCACCCAACTTATTGTGGGAAGCTTATGGAAGGCTACCCAAAACGTTTGACCCAAGTTAAACAATTTAAAGGCAATGCTACCAAATACTAATTGAGTTTATGTAAACTTCTGACCCACTGGGAATGTGATGAAATAAATAAAAGCTGAAATAAATAATTCTCTCTACTATTATTCTGACATTTCACATTCTTAAAATAAAGTGGTGATCCTAACTGACCTAAAACAGTGCATTTTTACTAGGATTAAATGTCAGGAATTGTGAAAAACTGAGTTTAAATGTATTTGGCTAAGGCGTATGTAAACTTCCGACTTCAACTGTAAGCTGTGTCGGTGAACCCCTCCCTCATCTGAACTGGCTGACAGAGGGCACAGCATGATCAGAGGTGAGAGGTCACTTGGTCGGGTCAACAGGAAGTATTATTAAAGAGATGCTTTACATTGAAATACAGATATAGATGTAGTAGTCCCAGAGTTAATGATACAAGGTCAGTTTTGCATTTCACCTCCTGATGATGATGATGATGATGATGACTGACAGTGTTAGAATAACATGCCATCTCTCTCTCCATCTGTCTCTCGTCTGCAGGTATGTTTTGATGGGTGCCAACCTCCAGTCCAGTCCATCTCACCCGCTCTTAAGATCACCTTCTGGCCAACTGGGGGCCCAAGGCTGTTAGGAGACACCGCTAGAGACACTATTATGGAATTGTGATGACCTGAGAGAATATTAGGGTAGCACTGTAATTCATTAATCATATGCTGTCTTCCCTAGTAGCACTGTAATTCATTAATCATATGCTGTCTTCCCTAGTAGCACTGTGATTCATTAATCATATGCTGTCTTCCCTAGTAGCACTGTGATTCATTAATCATATGCTGTCTTCCCTAGTAGCACTGTAATTCATTAATCATATGCTGTCTTCCCTAGTAGCACTGTAATTCATTAATCATATGCTGTCTTCCCTAGTAGCACTGTAATTCATTAATCATATGCTGTCTTCCCTAGTAGCACTGTAGTTCATTAATCATATGCTGTCTTCCCTAGTAGCACTGTAATTCATTAATCATATGCTGTCTTCCCTAGTAGCACTGTAATTCATTAATCATATGCTGTCTTCCCTAGTAGCACTGTAGTTCATTAATCATATGCTGTCTTCCCTAGTAGCACTGTAGTTCATTAATCATATGCTGTCTTCCCTAGTAGCACTGTAATTCATTAATCATATGCTGTCTTTCCTAGTAGCACTGTAATTCATTAATCATATGCTGTCTTCCCTGCTCCTCTATTCTTACCTCTTTCCCTTTCTGTCTTTGACACTCTTTCTCACACCTCTCTCCCCACCTCCTCTTTCTCACACCTCTCTCCCCACCTCCTCTTTCTCACACCTCTCTCCCCACCTCCTCTTTCTCACACCTCTCTCCCCACCTCCTCTTTCTCACACCTCTCTCCCCACCTCCTCTTTCTCACACCTCTCTCCCCACCACCTCTTTCTCACACCTCTCTCCCCACCTCCTCTTTCTCACACCTCTCTCCCCACCTCCTCTTTCTCACACCTCTCTCCCCACCTCCTCTTTCTCACACCTCTCTCCCCACCTCCTCTTTCTCACACCTCTCTCCCCACCTCCTCTTTCTCACACCTCTCTCCCCACCTCCTCTTTCTCACACCTCTCTCCCCACCTCCTCTTTCTCACACCTCTCTCCCCACCTCCTCTTTCTCACACCTCTCTCCCCACCTCCTCTTTCTCACACCTCTCTCCCCACCTCCTCTTTCTCACACCTCTCTCCCCACCTCCTCTTTCTCACACCTCTCTCCCCACCTCCTCTTTCTCACACCTCTTTCCCCACCTCCTTTCTCACACCTCTCTCCCCACCCCCTCTTTCTCACACCTCTCTCCCCACCCCCTCTTTCTCACACCTCTCTCCCCACCTCCTCTTTCTCACACCTTTCTCCCCACCTCCTCTTTCTCACACCTCTCTCCCCACCTCCTCTTTCTTCCTCTGTTTTTATAATGCACACCAGATGTGCATTGAAGTACAGATTTAACTTCTATTTAGAATATATTTTACAATTATATTTATAATGCATGTATTATGTGTTTATAACACTTGGATAATGAACTTCTTTCAATAAAGCGTTTCACATTCTCTACTGGTTGAAATTAAGTCTCATTTGATGGAATACTACACCTATCCAGTGTCCTCAGATCAATGCAGATGAAGGAAATTAGATAGTGAGATGAACCAGTTTTAGAGTATTTACATGATGCATAGGAAGTGTAGTGTACTGTTTTTAAAATTCTGTTTCTGTATATATGAATTACAAATCAGCCTTTAACTAGTTAAATCATGTTTGTAGTCTATTGCATAGTTACAATGTGTAACCATTGATGTCCCAGGATTGGTAAACACTGTTGAAGTGTATAATTGTAATACATACATGCAGACAAAGTGTTAATAAAAAGACTGGAGTTTGATACTCCTGGTATTGGATATGACTGAAAAAGTATGTTTCACAGGCATTCATACCTGAACTGCACCTTTATTTGCCAAGGTAGAGTACATGATCAGTGAATATATTCAATGTCCAGAATACTATGTGGGGATCTCATGCATGGTCATAACTACATGTATATAAGACTTGCATCCTTGGCACAAAGTTATATTACATTCTACTCAATCCATAGGCTTCATTAATGTCATTCAGACTGTTTTGAAGTTGATACAACCGGTATGATAGCTGAGGTTCATAGCTAGGTTCTGAACTAATATTTACACCAAACGTTTTAGGGTCCACATACACAGATCAGCTACATAGCTACACATCCATAGGCATACAGGTATATTTATCCTCCACTACACAATAAGCAAGAAAATAGTTAGCTACGTTACTTCAGCTGCATTGCATTGCAAATATCAGCAAGGCAAGTTTACAAAATTCTACATTCAATTTGCAGTAAATGCTTTAGCTAGGTAGATTTTTTACATCCACAGTTTCACAAGACGACAGCCTGGTTTTCAGAATTACAATTTCATTCTCGCGTCACAACACCCATAAAGCTAGCCAGCTAGCTGGCTAATGTTAGCTAGTCAGATAACTTGCTAAATAGCGATTTTCGTAAATTAACTTTATGACCAAAAAATATGCATAATCGTTTTGTCTCTACATTAACTAACATATTCCTCGCAACTGTAAATGTTTTTGCATGATTCGTTATGATGTTATAATTACTTATGTTTGCTTCCACCAAGTATTTTTGTCCGCCATCTTTGCTGAAGAAAGTCTCTCAGCCTTGGGTCGCATAGCGTCAAAGTCGTCATGGGAACCACTCGATATGATTGGTCATCGCTCAGCGGTCCGCCGCTGGTGATTTGCATAAAGTTGGAAAAAAGTTTAACTTTTTCACCGCCTCCTTCGCGCCGCCAAAAGGTCCACCGCTCTTTTCCTTGAATTTTGTTAAAATGACAGTGAATTTGTTCATACTTTTGAGAACTTGCTACCAAGCTCCTTTGTGTATCAGACACACATCGTGTTTTCTCTTAGAGACTATTCTGAACTGAAGACACGTGTCGCCACGTTGTTTTAGCCTATTGGTGACAGTCATATGCTCTGTGCTGTTATTCTGTAATGTATTTCATGTACACTGTAATTGTTTGAGTGTCAATTCTTTCATCCTATTAGATAAGTAGAGTAACTGCATTTCTCATTTTACAGAGTAATTATTTGATTGACTAAATGTTTATAATTTAGAAGGTCTATTGGTAGATGTTATTTACACTATACACTATACTGGAGCATATTCGGGGGTACCACCTTGACATCTCTAAATAATAAATAATATGCCATTTAGCAGACGCTTTTCTCCAAAGCGATTTACAGTCATGTGCGCATACATTTTTACGAATGGGTGGTCCTGGGGATCGAACCCACTACCCTGGCGTTACAAACGCCGTGCTCTACCATTTGAGCTACAGACGACCACGTCGCCATCTAGCCTCTTAATAATTGCATAACGGTGCAAATTAGACATGCTCATTATAGTCATACTGAGTCGGTGTTGCAATGATTCACTATCTTGCTAGATCCTCCAGAGACGCACAGGACCTGTTGCATTTATTATGGACAGAAAACCACGGAACCACCACTGCAATATAGGACTACACTCAGAAAAAAAAGGTGCTATCTACAACCTAAAAGGATTCTTCCGCTGTCCCCTTAGGAAAACCCTTTTTGGTTCCAGGTACCACCCCTTCTGTGTCTAGGTAGAACCCTTTTGGGCTCCATTCCACAGAGGGTTCTTCAAGGAAACAACATTCCACAGAGGGTTCTTCAAGGAAACAACATTCCACAGAGGGTTCTTCAAGGAAACAACATTCCACAGAGGGTTCTTCAAGGAAACAACATTCCACAGAGGGTTCTTAAAGGAACCAAAAATACTTCTACCTGGAACTACAAAGTGCTCTCCTTTGGTGACAGCAAAATAACCCTGTTGGAACCCCCTTTTTCAAAGAGTGTTCTCAACAAGTCTAGCCTGTTAAGTTTACACCATTTCATTCTGTACTCAAACATCTGCCTGGTATTCAAGATAACGGGCAACATAGCACCACCACCTTTGAAGGTTTTCGTCAACCTCTGCTCTGACCTGTGGTCCTCTGTTGCTCAATTGGTAGAGCACGGCGCTTGTTAAAGCAAGGGTAGTGGGTTCGATCCCCGGGACCACCCATACGTAAAAATGTATGCACACATGACTGTAAATCGCTTTGGATAAAAGCGTCTGCTAAATGGCTTATTATATTATTTAAATATCAGTTTTCCAAGAACCTCCACTAGGGGGGAGTGTAGCATCCTCAAACTGACGAAAAGGAGACACAAGAGGGCACCCCGCACTCATTTTAGATCCCAAGGGGTCTTTATATTCATACTGTATTCACTCTCATCACTATCTCCTTTACCATCTTCTCATGTCTTCTCTTGGATCGCCATCCACACACACACACACACACACACACACACACACACACACAACTGTAGCATCTTGGTTCCATTTCTCCCATTTCTAGGCATCCAGTTGAGGCCTTGGATGGATCGTGTAACAATGAGATGGGCACAGAGGTACGTATGTAGAGTCCTTTTCAGTGTGGCGGCAAATGAGTTGAACAGGAGAAGAGGATGTGGTTGCTTGTGGAGGGACGGCAGCGGGGGTTAGAACAGCTGCAGTGACGCTGATTGGTGAAAGATTGATTCAGAAATTAGATCGACATTGCCATAGTTCAACAGCTGAAAAGCCTTCATTAACATACTCCCAGAGATAAGACATTCGGTATTCACTGAATGAAGTAGCGTACCCATCCCCATTTACAATTTCATTCATCAATGAAATAAATTATACTATCACACATTCAATGATATTATTATTGTAGACTGTAGACTACTCCTGTATCTACCTTGTACAATACCGTAATCATTGAATGAAGTAGCGTACCCGTTCACATTTACAATTTCATTGATCAATTAGATAAATAATACTATCACATACTGTTACATTAGTGTAGAATAGGATACTCCTGTATCCACACTATATTAGGATACCGTTATGATTCAATTGGTCTTGTCAGGCATGATTTTAGGTATTTGATCAAAGTTGAATGTTGTACCTCGTTTCCCTCCTTCAGGGAAAAGTAGTTATGCAATTCAATTCAGTGCAGGTGTGACTGTGTATGCCTAGTGACAGTGGAAAAATAAACCCAGCACAAAATGGTATGTCGGGGTAGTGTATTACAATGTAAAATATGTACACATCCTATAACACAATGGCATGTAGGGGTAGTGTATTACAATGTAAAATATGTACACATCCTATAACACAATGGCATGTCGGGGTAGTGGATTACAATGTAAAATATGTGTATCCTATAACACAATGGCATGTAGGGGTAGTGTATTACAATGTAAAATATGTACACATCCTATAACACAATGGCATGTAGGGGTAGTGTATTACAATGTAAAATATGTACACATCCTATAACACAATGGCATGTCGGGATGTTGGCCTCCCGAGTGGCGCAGTGGTCTAAGGCTAGCTGTGCCACTAGAGATCCTGGTTCGAATCCAGGCTCTGTCGTACCTGGCCGCGACCGGGGTAGCACACAATTGGCCCAGGGTAGTGGAGGGAATGGCCTGCAGGGATGTAGCTCAGTTGGTAGAGCATGGCGTTTGCAACACCAGGGTTGTGGGTTTGGTTCCCACGGGGGGTATGAAAAAATAAAAAATAATAATGTATGCACTATTACAATGTAAAATATGTACACATCCTATAACACAATGTAGGGGTAGTGTAATACAATGTAAAATATGTGTATCCTATAGCACCACGTGTGTATATTTTCATTTACAATTTAATAAATACTAGCACATCAAATTACGTTATTATTGCACATTAGCCTACTCCCCTATCGACACAGTAAATAATATGGCCTACGTGCTTTCGACAATCCGTTATCAAGTCGTTATCAACAAAAATGTGCCTTATCAACACAATATTTCCTAACGACTTAAATATAGCCCACCTACTCCTCAGTCGGATCAAGGACATCTTGGGAATTCTTTTAATCGTCTCTAAGGAAACTATCTGGGGCAGACACTCTCGAAAATCGCTTCTGGCGCTTGTAAAAAAACAAAACAAATGAATGTCTGTGTCGCCGCCGAGCTCTCAAATACCGTGCCCGTCTCTCACTCTATGAACGGTCACTGCTATCCGGATTCCTTGGGACGTCCTTACCCTGAACCCTAAACTAACACTAAACTTAACCATTTTACATTTATACTTGATAGAGGTAGGGACATCCCAAGGATCCCAAATAGTACATACCCTCTGGGAAAGCCTTCGAACTCCTCTATTCGACTGAAAGCCACGGACACAACTCTTATTGGTTGTCTGATGTAGGCTTCTGGGAACTGGAAACAACACAGTCTGTGATTGGCTAACAACATTTAGATCAAGTATACAGCAAGATAAGATACTGTAACGACCCGGTATTGTGTTCTGTGTTCGTGGGTGTGTTATTGTTCTCATGGGTGCTAGCAGGGGTTAAATATGCCAGGACAGATGGAAAGGTTGGGGGGGTATGATGGGTAATCCCGCGGAGTTTGGAAATGCATAAATAGGGGCTACTGTCTCATCTCTCTATCACTTGCTATTCGGGATCGTGATCTGCTCCTATGAGTCTCCCACTAAACTTTACATTGTGTATTTGTGTACGTTCGGAATTTAGCGGCGTGGCCTGTGGCCTGAACAATAGCCCAGTTTATGATCAAACCTGTGTTTTACAGCCCTCTAACCAATTGTACTATTATGTGTGTTTTTTCGCGTTATTTGTAATTTATTTTGTACATAATGTTTCTGCCATCGTCTCTTATGACCAAAAAGAGCTTCTGGATATCAGGACAGCGATTACTCACCTTATATCGGACAAAGATTGTTTCTTCAACGAGTCGGACCCGAAGGGTATTCTACAGACACCCAACAAGGCCCAAATCCCCGTCATTCGCAGGAGAAAGAGACGGAGATATCGTGGACATAGGTCGAGGTGCCTTGTAAGGATCCGACGGCGAGCGAGTAATCTGCCTCTTCCATCAATCCTATTAGCCAACGTACAATCATTGGAAAACAAAATGGACGACCTAAGATCAAGGATATCCTACCAACAGGACATTAAAAACTGTAATATCTTATGTTTCACTGAGTCGTGGCTGAACGACGACATGGATAACATACAGCTGGCGGGATATACGCTACATCAGCAGGATAGAACGGCTGACTCCAGTAAGGCGGTCTGTGTATATTTGTAAACAACAGCTGGTGCATCAAATCTAATACTAAGGAAGTCTCTAGGTTTTGCTCGCTTGAGGTAGAGTATCTCATGATAAGCTGTAAACTACACTATTAAACAAGAGAGTTTTCTTCTCATTTATATTTTTCGTAGCTGTCTATTTACCACCACAAACCGATGCTGGCAGTAAGATTGCACTCAATGAGCTGTATAAGGCCATAAGCAAACAGGAAAACGCTCATCCAGAGGCGGTGCTCCTAGTGGCCGGGGACTTTAATGCAGGGAAACTTAAATCCGTTCTACCTCATTTCTACCACGCGGAATGCCCACTCGGCCCCTCCCCTGTTGTGTTTGGTTGGCGCGGTCGCAGCCTTTGGGGGGGGGGGGTACTGTCACGCCCTGGCTCTGGGGACTCTTATATGTTGAGCCAGGGTGTGGATTTTCTATGTGTGATTTTCTATGTTGTGTTCTAGTTCGTGTTTTCTATGTTGGCCAGGGTGGTTCCCAATCAGAGGCAGCTGATTCTCGTTGTCTCTGATTGGGAACCATACTTAGGCAGCCTGTTGGCACTTTTGTTTTGTGGGATCTTGTTCTGTATAGGTTTGTGTTGTTGAACCTTTAGACTTCACGTATCGTTTTGTTGTTTTGTTATTGTGTAAAGTACTCATTAAAAGTATGTACGCTTTCCACGCTGCACCTTGGTCCGCTGCTTACAACGATCGTGACACTCCCTCACCCTCCATTTGGCAAATCTGACCATAACTCTATCCTCCTGATTCCTGCTTATAAGCAAAAACTAAAGCAGGAAGCACCAGTGACTCTGTTAATAAGGAAGTTGTCATATGACGCAGATGCTAAGCTACAGGACTGTTTTGCTAGCACCGACTGGAATATGTTCCGTTTTTCTTTCGATAGCATTGAGGAGTACACTTGCTTCATCAATAAGTGCATCGATGACGTCGTCCCCACAGTAACCGTACGTACATACCCCAACCAGAAGCCATGGATTACAGATTACTGAGCTAAAGGGTAGAGCTGTCGCTTTCAAGGAGCGGGACTCTAACCCCGACGCTTATAAGAAATCCCACTATGCCCTCCGACGAACCATCAAACAGGCAAAGAGTCAATACAGGACTAAGATTGAATCGTACTACACTGGCTCTGACGCTCGTCAGATGTGGCAGGGCTTGAAAACTATTACAGACTACAAAGGGAAGCACACTCGCGAGCTGCCAAGTGACACGAGCGTACCAGACGAGTTAAATACTATGCTCGCTTCGAGGCAAGCAACACTGAAGTATGTATGAGAGCATCAGCTGTACCGGATGACTATGTGATCACGCTCTCCGTAGCCGATGAGAGTAAGACTTTTAAGCAGGTCAACACTCACAAGGCTGCAAGACCAGATGGATTAAAAGGATGTGTACTCCGAGCATGCGCTGACCAACTGGCAAGTGTCTTCACTGACATTTTCAACATGTCCCTGACTGAGTCAACACCATAGTGCCCTCAGAGCTCATCACTAAGCTAAGGACCCTGGGACTAAACTCCTCCCTCTGCAACTGGATCCTGGACTTCCTGATGGGCCGCCCCCAGGTGGTAAGGGTAGGCAACAACACATCTGCCACACTGATCCTCAACACAGGGGCCCATCAGGGGTGCGTGCTCAGTCCCCTCCTGTACTCCCTGTTCACCCATGACTGCATGGCCAGGCACGACTCCAACACCATCATTAAGTTTGCAGACGACACTGTGCTTTGGCAGAGTGGGTGGGGTTATATCCTTCCTGTTTGGCCCTGTCCGGGGGTTTCTTCGGATGGGGCCACAGTGTCTCCGGACCGCTCCTGTCTCAGCCTCCAGTATTTATGCTGCAGTAGTTTATGTGTCGGGGGGCTGGGGTTAGTTGGTTATACCTGGAGTACTTCTCCTGTCTTATCCAGTGTCCTGTGTGAATTTAAGTATGCTCTCTCTAATTCTCTCGTTCTCTCTTTCTCTCTGAGAACCTGAGCCCTAGGACCATACGTCAGGACTACCGGGCATGCTGACACCTTGCTGTCCCCAGTCCGCCTGGCCTTGCTGCTATTCCAGTTTCAACTGTTCTGCCTGCGGTTACGAAACCCCTACCTGTCCCAGACCTGCTGTTTTCAACTCTTAATGATCGGCTATGAAAAGCCAACTGAGAGACCTGAGCCCTAGGACCATACGTCGGGACTACCGGCCGTGGTGACTCCTTGCTGTCCCCAGTCCGCCTGGCCTTGCTGCTATTCCAGTTTCAACTGTTCTGCCTGCGGTTATGGAACCCCTACCTGTCCCAGACCTGCTGTTTTCAACTCTTAATGATCGGCTATGAAAAGCCAACTGAGATTTATTCCTGATTATTATTTGACCATGCTTGTCACTTATGAACATTTTTGAACATCTTGGCATGGTTCTGTTATAACCTCCACCCGGCACAGCCAGAAGAGGACTGGCCACCCCTCATAGCCTGGTTCCTCTCTAGGTTTCTTCCTAGGTTTTGGCCTTTCTAGGGAGTTTTTCCTAGCCACCGTGCTTCTACACCTGCATTACTAGCTGTTTGGGGTTTTAGGCTGGGTTTCTGTACAGCACTTCGAGATATTAGCTGATGTACGAAGGGCTATATAAAATAAAATTGATTGATTGATTGATTGACACTACAGTGTTAGGCCTGATCACAGACAACGATGAGACAGCCTATAGGCAGGAGGTCAGAGACCTGGCCATGTGGTGCCAGGATAACAACCTCTCCCTCAACGTGATCAAGACAAAGGAGATGATTGTGGACTACAGGATAAAAAAGAGGACTGAGCACGCCCCCATTCTCATCGACAGGGCTGTAGTGGAGCAGGTTGAGAGCTTCAAGTTCCTTGGTGTCCACATCACCAACGAACTATCATGGTCCAAACACACCAAGACAGTCGTGAAGAGGGCACGACAAAGCCTATTCCCCCTCAGGAGACTGAAAAGATTTGGCATGGGTCCTCAGATCCTCAAAATGTTCTACAGCTGCACCATCGAGAGCATCCTGACTGGTTGCATCACTGCCTGGTATGGCAACTGCTCAGCCTCCAACTGCAAGGCACTACAGAGGGAAGTGCGTACGGCCCAGTACATCACTGGGGCCAAGCTTCCTGCCATCCAGGACCTCTATACAAGGCGGTGTCAGAGGAAGGCCCTAAAAATTATCAAAGACTCCAGCCACCCTAGTGATAGACTGTTCTCTCTGCTACCGCACGGCAAGCGGTACCGGAGCGCCAAGTCTAGGTCCAAAAGGCTTCTTAACAGCTTCTACCCCCAAGCCATAAGACTCCTGAACAGCTAATCAAATGGCTACCCGGACCATTCGCAATGTCCCCCCCACCCCACCCCACCCCCACCCCCTCTTTTACGCTGCTGCTACTCTGTTTATTATCTATGCATAGTCACTTTAACTCTACCCACATGTACATATTACCTCAATTACCTTGACTAACCGGTGCCCCCGCACATTTACTCTGTACCGGTACCCCCCTGTATATAGCCTCCCTACTGTTATTTTATTTGACTGCTGCTCTTTAATTATTTGTTATTTTTTACTTATCATTTTTTTACTTAAAACTTTTTTTTCTTAAAACAGCAATGTTGGTTAAGGGCTTGTAAGTAAGCATTTCACTGTAAGGTGAACCTGTTGTTTGGGAAACCCTGGCGTAGGCTATATATAGGCTAACCCTGGCGTAGGCTATATATAGGCTAACCCTGGCGTAGGCTATATAGAGGCTAACCCTGGCGTGGGCTATATATAGGCTAACCCTGGCGTAGGCTATATATAGGCTAACCCTGGCGTAGGCTATATAGAGGCTAACCCTGGCGTAGGCTATATATAGGCTAACCCTGGCGTAGGCTATATATAGGCTAACCCTGGCGTAGGCTATATATAGGCTAACCCTGGCGTAGGCTATATATAGGCTACATTCTTTAGAGAAAATACGACCTAAAGTGAACATGATATTCGGAAACCGATCAAACTACTATATGGCCCAGCCAACCAAATATAAAAGACCGCGTTATAAACTTCTGATCAAAATGTTGACAAGTTGGAGGGCTTTCAATTTTCGGTCCATGTCTAGGTGTCCTGAGTGGCGCAGTGGTCTAAGGCACTGCATCGCAGTGCTAACTGTGCCCTAGATCCTGGTTCGTATCCAGGCTCTGTCGCGACCGGGAGACTCATGGGCGGCGCACAATTGGTCCAGGGTAGGGGAGGGAATGGCCGGCAGGGATGTAGCTTAGTTGATAGAGCATGGCGTTTGCAACGCCAGGGTTGTGAGTTCGATTCCCATGGGGGGCCAGTATAAAAAAATATGTATTCACTAACTGTAAGTTGCTCTGGATAAGAGCGTCTGCTAAATGACTAAAATGTAAATGTAGTCCACCCAAAATGTATCAGGAAACCTTAATTTGACATGTTATTATGATCGATTGTTAGAAAAGCCTTACCTCGTGTCTCTGAAATCTCTATCGTCGTGTGTATATTTTCCTTTCACTTATAGGCTACTTCCGTCTATAAAAATATTGGGGTGCGTTCAGCAAGATGCAACGGTTTGGAATGTTCAGATAGAGACGCAATGTAGAACAAACATGCCTCTCTCTGACATGAAGAAATAATAAGTAATCACGTCTGCTCTATTCATGGCATTTCTATCTGTAAAGTTCGACAACATTTGGATACTGAACGTGGCATTGTTGTAGTAATCATTGTTGCAGTAATCATTGTTACAGTAATCATTGTTGCAGTAATCATTGTTGTAGTAATCCTTGTTGTAGTAATCATTGTTGCAGTAATCATTGTTGCAGTAATCATTGTTGCAGTAATCATTGTTGCAGTAACAGTAATCATTGTTGTAGTAATCCTTGTTGTAGTAATCATTGTTGCAGTAATCATTGTTGCAGTAATCATTGTTGCAGTAACAGTAATCATTGTTGTAGTAATCCTTGTTGTAGTAATCATTGTTGCAGTAATCATTGTTGCAGTAACAGTAATCATTGTTGCAGTAATCCTTGTTGCAGTAACAGTAATCATTGTTTCAGTAATCATTGTTGCAGTAACAGTAATCATTGTTGCAGTAATCATTGTTGCAGTAACAGTAATCATTGTTGCAGTAATCCTTGTTGCAGTAATCATTATTGTAGTAATCATTGTTGTAGTAACTTAGCAGGCGTGCTAAAACGGTACCTGCAGGGTATATTCGTTAGAGAACACTGTAGCAAACCGTTGGACAAGTTCAGCTGGACAAATGTAGCTTAGTGCCTCCCTGTTTGGGCCAGTTTGTTTCTGTTTGGTTCCTGGTGAATACACCCCAGGGCAACGTTCAGAGAGGTGTTCTATCTATATAGCAAAGGCCTATTTATATCTGGACGTTCCCAAAAGTTGGGTCCCGCTCAGCGAACGTGCCCCATTTAGATAAAATATGAATTATAATCCGTTTTAGCGGCATACTGTATCTCTGTCATGCATGGTTTATGTCCTATATAGGCTACACTATGAAGCGACATGGTTATTATTACACTATTACTACAGTTATTCAGTGACACTAAGGCAAAATAATATGTAATATCGATTGATCAACATAACTGAGATTGGGGAGAGACGAGAGCCCATGCTGGACTAAGATCCCACAGGAGAGTTGTAGTAAACTAAACCAGGTTGTCACCGGCGGATGGAGAAGCGATGCTAAAGCGAGGAGTCACATTCCGTGTTGGCAGTTGAGGAGACCGGTGTCGTGTCGCGTCGGCGGCTGGTGTGGCCATTGCTGTCAAACACAGAGACCTCTTACGCTGTACCTTGATTTGAAGTCTTTATTCATTATCACAGCTTACAGCATAAGTTTACAGACTCGCGAGGTCTGGAGAGCAGTGACCTCGAATTATAATAACCGCTCTGACTCTCTTTGTCTCGCCCCTTACTTATAAACAATGCTCAAAATATGGGTGGCTCCCTCTTCTGGCCAATCACCAGTCTCCCCTGGGGCGTCACCCTCCAACTGCTATATTGTAAAATAAGGTCATAAAACATTCCCTCTTCTGTTCCTAACCACGTCATAATCTCAATACACAACATATTCCCCCCTTCGAGACTAAACAGTCTCGACAACAAACAGCATAGGATTATGACCAGTAACAATTTATCTTATTGAGTATCTTTAACCTTAAACCAAAAACATTCTTCTCTAGAGTGTAAATACCTTTCTATGAGATATGAACAACTGTTTATGAAGTGTGAATACATTACTATGAAATATGAACAAATCTCTATGGAGTGTAAGAGCGAAAAACTGTCCGGCAGCCATCTTTTCAGATATCCATCATCAATCAAGACAGTAAAATTCTCTCACGGTCCCTCTGCCCCAGGCAACCACCTTCGGTACTCCAGATAACCTCATAACCCATGTAAATGCATTTGAAAGTATGATGCAATTAAATACACATGTAAGCCCCTGCAAACAAAATCCTATCCAATAACATCCACTGTAAGGCTGGTCAACCCATAGGACACTACAGTGAATCTCTCCCTTCCTAGCCTCTCTGTCCCTAAACATTCACGAAATAAACAAAAACATCTAAGATCCTCACATGTATTCAATAACATCAAACATCATTCTACAAAAATTAATCCCTGAGGCTATTACACAATTATGTATTACACATGTCTATATTTCATTGCAGACACTGGAATGTAGTCCACTACACTTCATCTCCCTGTAGTCTCGACTTCCAATGGACTGTTGATGATGGAATCAGCCACACCCTCCTTGTTTCATCTCCTCCAGTCATATTGTCCCTTCATATTGTCTTTGTTTGAGTATTTCAATCTCCACATGTCCCCCAAATGCTTCTGGAAGAAAAGAAAAGAAACCAAACAGTATCTTTTCCAAAAAAACACTTTCAAATTGAACATCAATATCAACTAAGAATATAGAAATGATCTATAAATGATGTATGAATCACATAAACCTATTCCCCCCTTTGATTCATAAATCATACCAACATCACCCTAATATTGAGAAAAAAAAATTGAAAAATGATCCAATAATCAAAAATGATATTTATCCATCAGTTCCACTGGTCCATCTTTATCCAGATCAGGAACAGTCAACACCGGCATCTGAGTGTTGTCTCCCGGCACTCTCCAACCTATCTTAATATCATAGCTTTCTCAAAGATCAGTAACAAATTACAAACATCACACAGTGTTATCAAAGCTGAAACTAAAATCTGACCCATCACTGCCCCTACTGGGCCTAACTGATTTTGCAACCAAGTCTTCTCAGATCTCCCAATCCTTCAATGATAGGCTTGAAGCCTATGACATGTCCCTTTTCATCCTATTTTGAACTCTAGTTTCAGATTGATCTGTGTTTGGTGCTACCCCTCTTTTAATAGTAAAAGCCTCATATGGAAGCTTCAACGTTGACATTAACAACATCCTATCCATCCCTAATGTAAGAATATATATGCTTTATCACCACACACCCTCAAAATATCTCTAAAATCCCCATAGTCACATTGTCAGGCAAAACTAATCCTTTAACCATCAAAGTCCTGCTGTTCCTACTAACTGATCCATAAAAATTACATTATATTTGTCATCCCTAACCTTATGTTCATGCTTATCCAAAGTCATCATATAATCATCACAATCTGATATTCCCATAAACATACCCTTTACCTCATATGTTTTATTAGAATAAAACAACTTTTAGCCCTCAATGTTTCACCTGAAATGCTCCAGGGCATGCTGTTACCTGATTTTACTTTCCATCTAACAAATGCACACAAGTTAATTCACTTAACCCAATACCACCTAAACCTATGCTTAAACAAATGTTTTGACAATGACATTATTTTATCTGTTACTGACTGTTGCTGATACCACAACAGTCATGACAACGCACAAGATTGACACATACCTGATAGAGGTCGAACGACCGTCTCTAACATGTTTGGTTGGAATTCTCAACAGACATGTACCCTCAAGATTCCTTACTGATATTACAGAATGAGCTGCTGGAACCTGCCCATCTATCTCTAATTTTCACAACAGAAGAATCAAACCACTCCCTTTAGTTTCTCTCTTCCCTAACGAGCGGTACTGATCAGATACCTCTCCTTGTCTGTCATTAAAATCAAAGACCTCATCCTGTCCCTTCATGATGAATCTATATTCTCTCTACTACTCTCTGTTCTCCTATTTTAACCCTATTCGTACTATCATTGACAGCACTCTCCATCCGTAACATAACCCATTAATTTCAGAAACGTTGTTGTCGATGTCATACTCCCTACATTTGCTATTGCCATCGTATCACTAATCCCTTCCAAAGTTACCATTAAAGTAGTTGACTTAATTGCTGTATCAACCCTAATTACTTCTAGTGCAAAAGTTCCCATTATCCTCTGTGTATTATCTACTGTTGGAGTGACTACTGTCCATTCAGTTCTACTCCTCCTGAACTCCCTCAATGACTGTGGAAGCTACAACAGACCTCAACTCTTCCATTATAAGCGTTACTTTATGAATTACATAGCCCTTTAACCCATAATTCTTAACCGGAACAACTTCTAATGCTTGCCCTAGATAAGTACACATATATTCTCCCTGACCTTTCTCTGTAACATTACGCAACATAAGTGAACAGTCACTCCTAACCTCTTCCACTTCATATCGTTGTACAAACTATCCCTCCTTTGACTAGGTGCAACAGCTTCTACATCTGGTCCTGATAACAATACTTATTCTCCATAATTATCTCTCCATATGGGAGAAACGTCCCCAGCCTAACCCTAATAAGTATTCTTTCCCCTAAAATTGGTGCTGTATTGGTTCCCTTGTAATCAAATGCGCTATATTTATGGCTTTAATAACTATCACTGTTGAAAGAATTAAATTGCTTCTCACTGTTGTTATAATAGACTGAAGTGTTAATGTCCTTATTGTTGCTTCATCCATTTTCCCCAAAGAAACATTGTCTCTGCTTGTACTTCCATCTATCACCACTAGTGTCACTTTTTCCCCAAATCTCAGTCCTATCCCTAATTCCTGACTTTCAACCTTTTGATTATAAAAATACACCTATAATTACCTTGATCTCCCTACTCTAAAGTGTCATTCACCATTGTTCTCTCTCTTACTACTAACTTTGAAACTTAGCTTACTGTCTCAGAGTTCCTTCAACCCTAATCTACTCCTAACTTATTTTAATCCAATCTTTCCTCTCATAACATTTAAAACTTTTTCCACTGATTTATTGACAAAATCTCTTACCACCAAATTTTTTGAATATGTGATTGGGAAAGTTCCCCACCTGCTTCTGACTCATTACACACAGACTTGGCAAACGACTAAACACCTTTTAGCCTAGCCTGAAATCTCAGTGTAAGAATGTAACCCAGAATAATAGTCACCCCTTTTAACTTTATTTTTCCAGACAGATTGTCTAATAGACAGTCGTCTAGTGTACATCTTATTGTACAATTCAATTCTCTTCCCAACACTGCAATAACAGCATCTTCTAATATTAGTACCTTAAGAGTAATTAACCGTTTTACTACCTCAAATCCCTATCCTAATTAGTTATCAATTAGTGAGATGTTTAACCTCTTTAGGCTGAATCCAGATAAGTTTTTACACTATTCACCATTATTTCTCATAGTCCTCTGGTTTTTACTTCAATTGTTAGCTATTTTCTCTTCTTCTCTAATCGATGCTCTCAGCTGATACCCCCCTTCGTCTCTTCTAGGCCCTAACAGGTGATCTTCACTTGCTCCTTTGTCTTCCTCTGTTGTTTTCTCCTGGCGCATTTCCATCCCCGGTAAAGTAACCCAATCTGTCCACAATTATAACAGTCTTCTGAAAGTTGCTGGAAGTGTAGCTGAAATCTTCCTCCTCCTATTTCTTCTCGTCCTCTTCCTCTCTAATTCTGTGTCTGTCCAGAAACTGGCTTTGGATATGAATCAACTGGTGTCGCCCTTGGTGGCTGATACAATTGCATTTGATATTGTTCAGTTGAAGCTGTAACAGTGATTGTTGATTTGGTTCACTCTGATTCTTCATAACCAAAACTTATCTTCTCCTTCTTCTTCTCCAATTCTTGGGATCCTCTCAGCAGTTTCTCCTCTTCTGTATCTTCAGCTGTGTTACTTCTAAACTATTTGCTTTATCCAGGCCTGATAAGCATCGGTCTATATCTCCAAATCTTCATCGCTTTCTTCATCTTCAACTTCCATCAGAGATCAAATCTCGTGTATCCTTCTTTTTCCTCTTGCCAACTTCCTTCTGATCACAGAGTCATATCCACCCATGCATGACCTCTTCATCATCACTCTCATCTTCATCATCCTCATCTTCTTTAAGTTCACTCTCCTCTTCCAGACATCTAATTTTCTTCCTTCTGGAGTTTTGGATTCATCTTTATCGTCGTTTCTGCTTGTCCTCTATCTATTATTCATCTTCATCTCTGATGCCATAATCACCCTGCTGGATGATCACTGAAAGCTGAGGATAAACCTCCCTAAGCTGTACTTTTTCTTCTCGTAAGGTGGGTGTCTTTTTGCTGAATCCGTATGTGAGAAAGGTGTACTAACATCTGCCATTAGTTTTTCTAACCCTACTTTCTAACACTACTTTAATTAAAGGATTACTATTTTTCCCCTATATCAATCGGTGTAATCACCTTACTCTAGCCTTGCTGTCCTTTCTCCCCATTGTAAAAACCCTTTTATATTCCTTTATCGTGAATTATTTTATTTTAGACTGTATAGCCTATGGCTTCCCCCCTTAAATTATTAATATAAACCTAACAACTCCAAATAAATCCAAATAAACTCCAAATAAATCAATTAAAAATCATGAATAATTAAAACCAATTTTTATTCCTATGTCACCAATTTATCAATTAGTGTTGACTATCTTACCACAACCAATCAAATACAAGTAAATGTAGTTAGTCAACTTCAAAGCAATCCCCCAAAAACAAAGCCTCTAACCCTATCATTACTCCAATTCCCATAAACCCCTTGCTCTATCAGCTCTAATTATCTTCAATTTACAGAATAATGTCAATCCTTGATTCCCAACACAACCCCCATCAAACCCCAGTGAGGCACAGAGCCTCCAAAATGCAATTTTTAATGAAATAGTATTTGCCAAGCCTATGTAAAATTGTCATAACATCACATATCTTGTAACAGTCTCAAAACCTTTTTTTTTTTTTTTTTGACTTGATCCTCAGTCGCGTCACGTGATCACTTCCTGTATCTCCTCGCTCCCCCTCTCTCCTGTCTCTCATGACAAGGGACAAAGACACAGAAACAGCTTTTAGTAGTTAATGCAATCCCTGAGTATTTCCAACCATTCAATATTCATTCGTTCTACATTATTCACTCTAAGACTAAACTCAGAACTAAATAGATCGCTCAAAAACATTCCTATTTTATTTTAATCCGTCATTTAACTCAATTCATTATACTTCGCCAACATATATTTAATTTATAAATTCAATAGGTTACAAAACAAGTTTCCTCTTTAACCAACCGCAGTTTAAACTAGAAATATCGTGTGAAAATATATCTTCTCTGTCTGTCCATTTCTGTCTCCCCCTCGCAGGGCGCAGCAGAAATATTACCCATTAGCAAAAACGTGTTGTAGTCCTAGTGCCATAAACCAAAACGTGTCCCAATCTCGTGCCATAAACTTCAACTCCCACGTTGGGTACTGTAGTGTCGCAAAATTAAACGCATGCGCATACATTCAATAATACGATTCCCGGACAATAGAACGATAACATTACGCTACAGCTTCACTATTTTATACCTTATACTCACACAATTACACATAACAGAGCTCACATTTGCGTAGAACTTTAAATTCTACACACACATACATATTTTAAGAGGCTTAGTCCATCGCGATGGAGTCTCTAAGGATACATTAGCATGTAGCACACAACACAATTAGCATTTAGCATTAGCCGCCATGTACCATGTAGCATGAAACACACTCCCATTTAGCCCCAACATTAGCCTTAGCCTTTAGCTAACTGCGGCCTACCCAGCCCTAAGTAACCTGCACCGTGGCCAAATCATTATCCATATCTCCGCCTAACTTTATGCTGCCGTAAGTTCTGGATAATCATAGAGAGGTTACCCCATGCATTATACTTCGTCAACTATACGATGAGTATAACATGCATATAATCCGTCCAGCTTATAATTCCCAGAATCAACCTTACCCCGCCGAACGCGTTGCAAGGATTTCATGGCCCATTCCTAAAGAATCGCCTCGCTTCGAGGTCTTTACCAGATTCACGGTGCCCTAAAGAATGCGCATATCTGAATTTACCATTGTCACCCGTTACCAATGGACTATAATTTCCAACCATTGTCACCCGTTACCAATGGAATATACTTTTAGAATATTTTTACAGACCCGTAATCGACCGCAACCCCCCCCATCAACCAAATTTAGAATATTTTACTTCAGCCTCCTAGTCAACAACAATCACACCACCAGCCCAAAATCCACACTGTACATACAATCCCATTCCCCCAATGAGCAATCAACACAATTAATGCCCAAATGGTGATAAATCTCACCTTAGCCGGCTTGAACAGTAATCACCTCGCGTCTCAAGAGGGAACAAAGAGAATGCAATCAGTACGCGTACTGGCCACCATTTGTCGTGTCGCGTCGGCGGCTGGTGTGGCCATTGCTGTCAAACACAGAGACCTCTTACGCTGTACCTTGATTTGAAGTCTTTATTCATTATCACAGCTTACAGCATAAGTTTACAGACTCGCGAGGTCTGGAGAGCAGTGACCTCGAATTATAATAACCGCTCTGACTCTCTTTGTCTCACCCCTTACTTATAAACAATGCTCAAAATATGGGTGGCTCCCTCTTCTGGCCAATCACCAGTCTCCCCTGGGGCGTCACCCTCCAACTGCTATATTGTAAAATAAGGTCATAAAACATTCCCTCTTCTGTTCCTAACCACGTCATAATCTCAATACACGACACCGGCTACATCATCGTTTCAGGAGATCACACGAAGCAACTCGGTCAAAAAATATGGACGTCGGCTCAACTGTCAAAACTCTTGTGCTTATTTTGTCAGGTTAGCTGTCGTTGATAGTAATCCTGTATTGTAGGCTGGTGTCTGTCCAGTTCCTTTATACCTCAGTGGTTCTCTCCAGTTGCTGGAAGGTTGAACGCCAACTCTGACAGTTCGCAGAGGGTTTCTAGGCTTGCTCACCGTCTAGCGAGGAAAAGGTGAGGATCGCAACATAATATCTGTTTTATTTATGAACATACTAAACAAGTGTCATGAGACTCGAAACACAATTTCGAGTATCGAATAGGTTGAATGTGTCATTTAACTTGCTTTTATCGGTAAAGACAACAAGTTAGAACTTCGAAGTTGCCGTTCCCAAGAAATGGAACGTTCCGAAAGGAGATTCCGTCGACGTCATTGACCTAATATGGTGCGTCCTGGTAAATGGGCGGGGCACGGCTATCCCAAGATGGGCGTGTCAGAACCCTGCATGTCTTCAGTAAACAGCTTGGGATGGGGTCGCTTTCATACCAGCAATAACTTGAAACTGATTATTTAGGATTTACTAGTAATGATTTCATCCTTTAGAGAACACAGTGACAAACCCCAATCAGGTGCCTCAGGGTAGGTTTATTAAAAACACATAAAATATTCATTAATTATTTACACAGTCAAAAACAGTAAACATTTGGGAGGTTTTTCTGTTTTGATATCAGAAAAGAAAGCCTTAAAACGTGTTTGTTTTATCAGGATAGGGACAGGTACCAACACATTGACACATTAAACAATGGTCAGATGCACTTGAGTGTTTCTAGCCTAAGCTAATTTCCAACACCTGTCCCTAGATGGTTGTTATGGAAACAAAAGGAAAGAAAGAAATACATCACCTGATAATGACCTTATCACCACATTATCGCCCTGATATGCACAAAGCAAATGTCAAAGGCTATGTATGTTGGGAGCTTTTGGGAAGGAGCACAGTTAGAAAGATATGGCATATAGAAGCAAACCGGATCAGGATAGGGACAGGTACCAACATCATGAAAATGAAAATGATCGGGGAGGTTGAGAGTAGAAGAAGTTCAGGAGAAAAAACAAACAAAATATAATTGTCCATAAAATATAGATAGTAAGTATAAGCTGGAAGTAGAGGCCTAAGCATTGTTGTTCACTACTTTACCCAAAGTAGGGAAAGGGTGGCGGGGTTGGAAAGTAATAAAGGGGAATATATATATAAAAAACATGGGGGATTGGAAGTGATGCAGACAATTACATTGATAGAAGATACAATCTATCTGCAATATTAAGCTGATCTAACCACCCCCCCAAAAAGATTAAAAAAGAAAAGAAAAGGAGCGTGCTTTGCCTCTTGTCATCCGAACTCCTGAACAAAGGAAATCTCTCAGTTTATATACTTCATGTTACACGTTTCTTCAACAACATCTGGTAATCATCAGTGGGCACTCCCCTCTCTGATGGTATCACCCTGTACCCCAAGTCAGGATATTATATCTATCAATCATTCTAAGATAAACCCCAGTAAGCTCCCCCGACATACCAGAATCCTTGGTATCCAGACTCTGTGGCACCAAGTGTCACCTCTAACAAATGTAACCTTGTTCCCACAACACCACGAAAAGACATCATAACAATCCTCCCAAAAATGTTTTATTTGTGGTAAGTAACATTCCTCATATATAACATCACTTAACCCCAACAATTCACATAAAACTTCATATAAAATAAAATGTTCTCCAAATCAGTAGTATAGATATATGTTTAGAGTCTAAACTATGCTAGATAACTGAGAATTCATCCCCCTCTACCTTCTCTACCTGAATCCAACCAGATTCTCAATATATTTAAATCAACAAAGTTATACATTCTCAGTCCCTTAGCTCACGCACCATCACACCTCTCAAACCTCTATGTAGTCGGTCTGAGTAAAAGATAGATACATGATGACCTACTATATATTCATGCTGAGAGAATCTCTGTCTTCCAAATCTTACTGATATAAAAGGAAAAATCCCACATAGAACCTCCCTATTGTTTAAATGACACCTTGAATACATCATTTTCAAATATACCCATCCTCTTAGACATGCTACCAAGAAAAACATACATAGAAATACATTCTTAACATCATAACATCATCCACACAAATACAATGATACATGACCCTTTCTAAGTTACAGGGAGATTATAATATAGTCAGATGAATATATCTCAATAGAAATAACGTCAGTCTTCTTCATCCATGTCTAACTGAGTATTACAGTACCATGTAGTTGACCTACCGTATGTCTGTCTAACAGTATTACAGTACCATGTAGTTGACCTACTGTATGTCTGTCTAACAGTATTACAGTACCATGTAGTTGACCTACTGTATGTCTGTCTAACAGTATTACAGTACCATGTAGTTGACCTACTGTATGTCTGTCTAACAGTATTACAGTACCATGTAGTTGACCTACTGTATGTCTGTCTAACAGTATTACAGTACCATGTAGTTGACCTACTGTATGTCTGTCTAACAGTATTACAGTACCATGTAGTTGACCTACTGTATGTCTGTCTAACAGTATTACAGTACCATGTAGTTGACCTACTGTATGTCTGTCTAACAGTATTACAGTACCATGTAGTTGACCTACTGTATGTCTGTCTAACAGTATTACAGTACCATGTAGTTGACCTACTGTATGTCTGTCTAACAGTATTACAGTACCATGTAGTTGACCTACTGTATGTCTGTCTAACAGTATTACAGTACCATGTAGTTGACCTACTGTATGTCTGTCTAACAGTATTACAGTACCATGTAGTTGACCTACTGTATGTCTGTCTAACAGTATTACAGTACCATGTAGTTGACCCACTGTATGTCTGTCTAACGGAGTATTACAGTACCATGTAGTTGACCTACTGTATGTCTGTCTAACAGTATTACAGTACCATGTAGTTGACCTACTGTATGTCTGTCTAACAGTATTTCAGTACCATGTAGTTGAACTACAACTTAGACAGCAACAGAAACTCATGTATTAGTATCACACTGCAACAGTAGAACACATTCACAGCAATCTGATAAAAACTACACTATTAGGATCCTTCTGAAGGAATGTCACAAATTGACTGATCACAAGAAGCATCAAGTAAGATTTGCATAAAGCTTATAACATATTTATAAAACAAGGTATACCATTAATTTCTTTAAAAAATTAGATATAAAATAATGTATGAATATTTAAAGTATTTACACACAAACTGTTAGTGGTAAATAAAACTACATATTCCTATCTTACAGTTATACTACACCTGTTCCTGTGTTTTTAAGGACCTGAGTGACAACACATGTAAGACGTCTGTCCACCAGATGATACATTCCTGTCCCTAAGACTATTCTTCTGGACTCAGATCAATCAGTGTGATTTTGAACCAGCCTTCTATATACATTGACCACATTATACTGTCATTATACAACATTATCTTCACCAGATCTCAAACCTCTTGTCTGTCAGGAAGGGTCTTCTGTCCTGGATTCTGTTGTTGAAGAGTCTGTAGAGAAGAACATTACTATTATTAATAATTATTAGAACATTAGACAACAGATCTCCATCCTCCAACAGTTGCTCCCAGCAACAGAGACACCCATATGATCTCTCACACACGCTCTGCTCACCGTCACACACACCCTTACCGTACGGTGTGTATTGAAGTGTTGGTGGAGACCAGTTGGAGTATTTTGTCAGTCAGAGCATCAGTGATGTCATTGTGACTCAGGCTACGAGAGAGAGAGAGAGAGAGAGAGAGAGAGAGAGACAGAGACAGAGACAGAGACAGAGACAGAGACAGAGACAGAGAGAGAGAGAGAGAGAGAGAGAGAGAGAGAGAGAGAGAGAGAGAGAGAGAGAGAGAGAGAGAGAGAGAGAGAGAGAGACAGAGAGAGACAGAGACAGAGACAGAGAGAGAACACGAGTGATCAGGCATCAGGCTACGAGAGAGAGAGAGAGAGAGAGAGAGAGAGAGACAGAGACAGAGACAGAGACAGAGACAGAGACAGAGACAGAGAGAGAGAGAGAGAGAGAGAGAGAGAGAGAGAGAGAGAGAGAGAGAGAGAGAGAGAGAGAGAGAGAGACAGAGAGAGACAGAGACAGAGACAGAGAGAGAACACGAGTGATCAGGCATTTGTCATGTAGTCACACACACACACACACACACACACACACACACACACACACACACACACACACACACACACACCCACCCACCCACCCACCCACAAGCCACTCACTCCAGGACTTGTACTTTGTGCAGGTGTGTGATCAGGGCCTGTAGGTGGTGGTCTGTGAGTTGACAGTGGCTGAGGTCCAGTTCTGACAGCCCCTCTGAGTGTTCCAGAACCAGGGCCAGAGATCCACAGGCCTTCTGGTCCAGCCTGGTCTCACTGAGGTCCAGCTCTCCATCCAGGGCTCTGCACAGGGACTCTGCGTGCCTCAGCACCCCCTCTTCAATCCCCTCACACACAAGGTCCAGCAGCTGACGTAGCAGAGCTTTGCTGGGGCTGACAGGACAAGAGGCAGAGATAACATTATGACACAGAGTAGGTCTAACTCCTACTGATGAACTAGTTGGTTAAATGTTTGCCTTTGTGTGTCTAACCTCAGCTTGACAATATGCAGGATGGGAAGCAGCTCCCTCAGTGCTCTGTCCTCAACCTCACAGTCTCTTAGGATGATCTGCACCTGGTTCTGGACCAGCTGGGTGCTGTGTTGGTTCTGCTTCAGAACAGAGTGGATGGCCCTGCAGTGGTCAGTGGTCAGACACAGAGCCTCCTCCTGGTCCTGAGCTGACAGGTCCACAGAGGAGGAGCAGGAGAAGTCCAGCCTGTAGTGCAGAGACCTGAGCAGCCATACTGCTGTTGGTGGTGGTGGTGGTGGTGCCCCCTGCTGGATCGGAGAGGCAGCACAGCACTGGAGGAAACTCAGCAGTAACCTCCTGTCAACACTACAGAGAGAGAGAGAGAGAGAGAGAGAGAGAGAGAGAGAGAGAGAGAGAGAGAGAGAGAGAGAGAGAGAGAGAGAGAGAGAGAGAGAGAGAGAGAGAGAGAGAGAGAGAGAGAGAGAGAGAGAGAGAGAGAGAGAGAGAGAGAGAGAGAGAGAGAGAGAGAGAGAGAGAGAGAGAGAGAGAGAGAGAGAGAGAGAAAAACACAGAGAGAGAGAGACAGAGAAAAAAACAGAGAGAGAGAGAGAGAGACAGAGAGAGAGAGACAGAGAGAGACAGAGAGAGACAGAGAGCGAGAGAGAAAGAGAGAGAAAGAGAGAGATAGAGAGAGAGAGACAGACAGAGACTTATTTAAACACCATCACACATTATAACACTGATGAACACACTACAACTCTGTTTGTCATGTCAACTCCCGGCGTTCCCCTTCAATTCCACCCCTAGGTGAGGTTAAGGTTTAGTGCATTAGACTAAGGTTAGGGTTAGTGGTTAAATCAGTCTTCCTATCAATTCTAGCAGGGTTAAAGAGAGCCAACTAAACCTGAGTTGGGAGACTCTGTCCAGAAGAGGCAGGATGCTCTCTATCTCCCCCGGTGGTATGGAGGTCCACAGCAGGTTGACTTTGACTTGGTGGCAGTGCTGCAGGGTAAAACCCAGAGCAGTACAGTCCACTCTGTCCAGCTCTCTGCTGTTCAGGTTGATCCAATGGTCTGAAGACCTCAACAAACTGGACACACAGTCACTGGCTCTGCTGTCATAGATCTGTCTGATGGTGGACTTTACAAAGCTGGAACTGGACCTGAACAAACATGGAGAATGGATTGTTGTGGTTATGTCAAGGTTTTATAAAGGATAACTCACATAGCAACAACTGGCTGGACAGGACATTCATAATTAAAGTCTATAAATATTGAATAAAGATCTCTCACCTCTTCAATAAAACCCTAATGATATTACAGAGGATCACTCAGAACAACATGTCACTGGATATAAATAGTTATGTTCTTCTTTCTAGAAAGTCTGAATAGAGAAAGAAGTTCTCCCACCTCTTGAATATAACCCTTCCCAGAAAGGGGAGAAGATCTGAGATGTTCTTCTCTAGGAGCCTGTTCTTCCTGAGGTCCACAGTGATGTTGTGGGTTGAATGCTGCAGCAGAGAGAGAAGCACTTCCAGGTCCAGCCTGCAGGAGGTCAGGTCTCCACCAACCTTCTCCAGGAACCACTGAGTCAAGTCCTTGTCCTGAGCTTCATACACAACTACAGTCAGCTGCTGCAGAGTGTCTGAGTTCAGTCTAGGAGGTTGGAACATAAAGGCAGTCAGAAATATGAAGAAAAACACATGAATGAAGTTCCTATTTCTACTAAAAAACATCAGCTTCAGACTGACCTGAGAGAGAGAGGTCCCTGGTGACACAGCAGTGTGATGAGAGAGTGACCCTGGATCCAGAAGTCAGTCAGGTCCAGACACTGAACCCTCCAGAGTCTCAGCAGGGATGCCACACTACTCAGAGCCCTGGATAACACTCTCTCTGGTGGCTGGTTGCTCTTTAGGACCAGGGAGAGCTCTGGGACAGTCAGTGGAGTAGCACCTCTCCCTGTGCTCCTAACCAGTCTGGACAGTTTCACTGCCATGCCCACATTCAGCCTGAAATGAAAATACAAAATTCAAGTGACTTTAAACAGAGAAACCTTGTCAGATAAAATGCTCAATAGGAAAATAAACTATTCAATAGACCAGTGTAAGTTCTTCACTCTATTTATCAGAACCTAACGGACAACTAGTCCATGCTCAAACCAGGTTTATTCACTCACTGGGTCAAACAGCTGAAAGGACCAAGACATGTTTACACAAGCACATATATTTAGGCAGAGTCCTACCTACCTACCTCTGGACAGCCAATACATCTCTGTTGCTAGGCAGGAACTGAAGTGGGGACTGTTCCTCCTCACTTCATCTGAATGTATTGACTGTTAATGTAGAAATTCCATGATTTAGGATAATCCAGAATGAATCGTGAATCATGATGAGTGAGAAAGTTAGAGGCACAAAGATCATATCCTCAAGACATGCTAACCTCTCACCATTACAATAACAGGTAGGGGTTAGCATTTTATATCATACCCCCAAGACATGCTAACCTCTCACCATTACAATAACAGGTAGGGGTTAGCATTTTATATCATACCCCCAAGACATGCTAACCTCTCACCATTACAATAACAGGTAGGGGTTAGCATTTTATATCATACCCCCAAGACATGCTAACCTCTCACCATTACAATAACAGGGAGGGGTTAGCATTTTATATCATACCCCCAAGACATGCTAACCTCTCACCATTACAATAACAGGGAGGGGTTAGCATTTTATATCATACCCCCAAGACATGCTAACCTCTCACCATTACAATAACAGGTAGGGGTTAGCATTTTATATCATACCCCCAAGACATGCTAACCTCTCACTATTACAATAACAGGGAGGGGTTAGCATTTTATATCATACCCCCAAGACATGCTAACCTCTCACCATTACAATAACAGGGAGGGGTTAGCATTTTATATCATACCCCCAAGACATGCTAACCTCTCACCATTACAATAACAGGGAGGGGTTAGCATTTTATATCATACCCCCAAGACATGCTAACCTCTCACCATTACAATAACAGGGAGGGGTTAGCATTGTCTTTGGAAGGTATAATATTTATGCCTCTTTAACCTTATCACTCATCATTATTCACAATTCATTCAGGATTATCCGAGATCATGGAAGCATCCACATTAATGTAGAAGTGTTTAGAAACATATTCTGTTCTTATTTACAATAAAAGTGACTCCAAAATGACACAATACATTATTTAACTTTCATTTCTATTGGACACTAAATAATCTGAAACACAACCAAAACAAACAGCAAATGCATCCGACACATTTGTAGAATCACAAGCTTGAAGAAGTCATTGAGTTCTAGGAATATAGGACCAAATACTACACTATGGAATACTTTAATACACATAAGTGAATATGCCCAAATACTTTTGGTTCCCTAAAATGGGGGGAATTTTACAAAAAGTGCTGTAATTTCGAAACAGTTCACCCGATATGGATGAAGATACCCTCCAATTAAAGCTGACAGTCTGCACTTTAACCTCATTGTAGTTGAAATCATTTAAAATCCAAAGTGCTGGAGCACAGAGCCAAAATAAATGTGCCAAAACAAAAATGTGTCAATGTCCCAATAATTTGACCTCACTGTACATGAATACATGCCTGTCATATGGACACGTAATACCATGTCACAGAGAAAGTTCCATAATATGCAGGACATTTGGTTTTGTAGATTAGGTATTCTGAGTATAAACTTTCAGGTTTCATGTTACAAAACGTCTCAAACATAAAATTCACAAGATTTCTAAAAGACAAATGTCTAGCATCACAAAATGTAGAAAAATTCACAATATCTGTGTAACATTTAGTAATGCAACATTTGTTATGTCAAGAAATCTGAGTATAAATGTTACCAGATTCACCAACACTTGAAGATTTATATTACAACGTTTCTACAAGATAATAATCACTAGCATCACATAATCACTAACCACCACACATGTTCAGACTCACCTCAGCTGTGAGATGTAGGGCAGACACTGAAGGAAACTCCTCATTTCACTCTCTTCATCTGACCAGCCCTTCAGCTCTACTGGTTTCTTCTCTTGTTGGAGTTTCAGCACTTCTAGGTGGAGGGAGGCCTTTCTCTTTGAGAGGTCTATGGACCAGACTGCAGGAGCTGACTGGTAAACTGGCTGTAATGCTGGAAGGACACTCCTGCCTGTTTGAGTCTCATAGTTCTTCACATGTGCGTACAGATCCAGCAGGAAATCACATTTCTGACTGTGATATACTTCAGACAGTGAAAACAATTTCTCTACAGTTGTTTGTATGGTTCCTCTCTCATAAACAGCTGCTTGAAGACACAAATTCAGTAGGAATATCTTCTCTCTCTTTGTCCTCTCTTCAGGGGATCTTCTCTGATCCTGTGGTGGAGGAAAACTGCAAGAACAGTTAAACAACAAATAGATGAATACGTGAAAGATATGATATGCATTTCTGATGGTCACATTATGGCAGTTAAAATACAATGACTATCTTTCTAAACTCATCATCCACTTAAATTGTTCCTTAAAATCCTGACCACGAAGTAAGATTGCATTTTTTTAAACAGTATGTGTATATTTAGTTTATTAAGTTACTGCAGAAAGCTAAACGCATCCTCTCTAAAGGGAAATACAGGGACAGACAACTGCAATCTCTGAACTGTACGGATCCAACTCACCTCAGCTGTGAGATGTAGGGCAGACACTGAAGGAAACTCCTCACTTCACTCTCTTCATCTGACCAGTCCTTCAGCTCTACTGGTTTCTTCTCTGGTTGGAGTTTCAGCACTTCTAGGAGGAGGGAGGCCTTTCTCTTTGAGAGGTCTATGGACCAGACTGCAGGAGCTGACTGGTAAACTGGCTGTAATGCTGGAAGGACACTCCTGCCTGTTTGAGTCTCATAGTCCTTCACATGAGAGTACAGATCCAGCAGGAAATCACTATGTTTTGAATTGTCTCCATAGGGAAAAGGAAAGGTGCTGTAAGTACACACTGATGATACCAGTTTCAGTGTCTTCTCTCCTGTCTGCTCCTCCCACTCTGCTGCTTGAGACAGGAGATCCACCAGGAACTTGATCTGATTTGAGGGATCAGACCTCCATGGATAGAAACTGCAACAAGGACAGTAACAGCTGATTCAGACATGGATGAACACATAAACCAGTCATAACTAAAGATATATGAAGTAGTTATACATGTACATAATGTGCTTTGGTTATATGTAAAAGTATTTAATTTTAGAGACATTCACATGATGTATGTGTGACATTTAGTAATGCAACATTTGTTATGTCAGGAAATCTGAGTATAAATGTTACCAGATTCACCAACACTTGAATTTGTATATTATAATGTTTCTACAAGATAATAATCACTAGCATCACATAATCACTAAACACCACACATGTTCAGACTCACATCAGATGTGAGATGTAGGGCAGACACTGAAGGAAACTCCTCACTTCACTCTCTTCATCTGACAAGCCCTCCAGCGCTACTGATTTCTTCTCTGGTTGGAGTTTCAGCACTTCTAGGAGGAGGGAGGCCTTTCTCTTTGAGAGGTCTATGGACCAGACTGCAGGAGCTGACTGGTAAACTGGCTGTAATGCTGGAAGGACACTCCTGCCTGTTTGAGTCTCATAGTCATTCACATGTGAGTACAGATCCAGCAGGAAATCACTCTCTATAAATGGATCATCACCATCATCATCATCACCATCATCATCACCATCATCATCATCATCATATGTGTATCTACACATGGAGGATAATGTCTTTAAGATATTTTCTCCTGTCTCTGTATCATACTCAGCTGCAGCAACACTGAGTTTAGACAGAACTGACCAGGCCTCTTTATCAAAACCAACAATAAACCTGAATGAGAAGACAGAGAAACATTGTTACTACATGTTAGCCTAGATTATCTGGTTAAGTCATGCAGGGGAATCACCCACAGACAAATAATAATGTTTACATGGCAGAATGGCAAATAAAGACTAATGGAGTGATTTGGATGAACAGATGTTTTATTAACAAGATAAATAGCTGGTACAATATGACACATCTCTGGAAAAAAAACACTCACCTCAGCTGTGAGATGTAGGGCAGACACTGAAGGAAACTCCTCACTTCACTCTCTTCATCTGACCAGCCCTTCAGCTCTACTGGTTTCTTCTCTGGTTGGAGTTTCAGCACTTCTAGGAGGAGGGAGGCCTTTCTCTCTGAGAGGTCTATGAACCAGACTGCAGGAGCTGACTGGTAAACTGGCTGTAATGCTGGAAGGACACTCCTGCCTGTTTGAGTCTCATAGTCCTTCACAAGAGAGTACAGATCCAGCAGGAAATCACTCTGTTTAGAATTGTCTCCATAGGGAAAAGGAAAGGTGCTGTAAGTCCACACTGATGATACCAGCTTCAGTGTCTTCTCTCCTGTCTGCTCCTCCCACTCTGCTGCTTGAGACAGGAGATCCACCAGGAACTTGATCTGATTTGAGTGATCAGACCTCCATGGATAGAAACTGCAACAAGGATAGTAACAGCTGATTCAGACATGGATGAACACATGAAACCAGTCATAGCTAAATATATATGAAGTAGTTATACATTTACATAATGTGCTTTGGTTATATGTAAAAGTATTTAATTTTTAGAGACATTCACATGATGTATGTGTGACATTTAGTAATGCAACATTTGTTATGTCAGGAAATCAGGGGATACATGTTACCAGATTCACCAACACTTGAAGTTTTATATTACAATGTTTCTACAAGATAATAATCACTAGCATCACATAATCACTAACCACCACACATGTTCAGACTCACCTCAGCTGTGAGATGTAGGGCAGACACTGAAGGAAACTCCTCACTTCACTCTCTTCATCTGACCAGTCCTTCAGCTTTACTGGTTTATTCTCTGGTTGGAGTTTCAGCACTTCTAGGAGGAGGGAGGCCTTTCTCTTTGAGAGGTCTATGGACCAGACTGCAGGAGCTGACTGGTAAACTGGCTGTAATGCTGGAAGGACACTCCTGCCTGTTTGAGTCTCATAGTCCTTCACATGTGAGTACAGATCCAGCAGGAAATCACTCTGTTTAGAATTGTCTCCACTGAGAAAAGGAAAGGTGCTGTAAGTCCACATTGATGATACCAGCTTCAGTGTCTTCTCTCCTGTCTGCTCCTCCCACTCTGCTGCTTGAGACAGGAGATCCACCAGGAACTTGATCTGCTTTGAGGGATCAGACCAACATGGACAGAAACTGCAACAAGGACAGTAACAGCTGATTCAGACATGGATGAACACATGAAACCAGTCATAGCTAAAGATATATGAAGTAGTTATATATTTACATAATGTGCTTTGTTTATATGTAAAAGTATTTAATTTTAGAGGAATGCACATTATCTATGTTTGACATTTAGTAATGCAACATTTGTTATGTCAGGAAATCTGAGTATAAATGTTACCAGATTCACCAACACTTGAAGTTTTATATTACAATATTTCTACAAGCTAATAATCACTAGCATCACATAATCACTAACCACCACACATGTTCAGACTCACCTCAGCTGTGAGATGTAGGGCAGACACTGAAGGAAACTCCTCACTTCACTCTCTTCATCTGACCAGCCCTTCAGCTCTACTAGTTTCTTCTCTAGTTGGAGTTTCAGCACTTCTAGGAGGAGGGAGGCCTTTCTCTTTGAGAGGTCTATGAACCAGACTGCAGGAGCTGACTGGTAAACTGGCTGTAATGCTGGAAGGACACTCCTGCCTGTTTGAGTCTCATAGTCCTTCACATGTGAGTACAGATCCAGCAGGAAATCACTCTGTTTAGAATTGTCTCCACTGAGAAAAGGAAAGGTGCTGTAAGTCCACACTGATGATACCAGCTTCAGTGTCTTCTCTCCTGTCTGCTCCTCCCACTCTGCTGCTTGAGACAGGAGATCCACCAGGAACTTGATCCGCTTTGAGGGATCAGACCTCCATGGATAGAAACTGCAACAAGGATAGTTACAGCTGATTCAGACATGGATGAACACATGAAACCAGTCATAGCTAAAGATATATGAAGTAGTTATACATTTACATAATGTGCTTTGATTTTATGTAAAAGTATTTAATTTTAGAGACATTCACATGATGTAAATGTGACATTTAGTAATGCAACATTTGTTATGTCAGGAAATCTGAGTATAAATGTTACCAGATTCACCAACACTTGAAGATTTATATTACAACGTTTCTACAAGATAATAATCACTAGCATCACATAATCACTAACCACCACACATGTTCAGACTCACCTCAGCTGTGAGATGTAGGGCAGACACTGAAGGAAACTCCTCACTTCACTCTCTTCATCTGACCAGTCCTTCAGCTCTACTGGTTTCTTCTCTTGTTGGAGTTTCAGCACTTCTAGGAGGAGGGAGGCCTTTCTCTTTGAGAGGTCTATGGACCAGACTGCAGGAGCTGACTGGTAAACTGGCTGTAATGCTGGAAGGACACTCCTGCCTGTTTGAGTCTCATAGTCCTTCACATGTGAGTACAGATCCAGCAGGAAATCACTCTGTTTAGAATTGTCTCCACTGAGAAAAGGAAAGGTGCTGTAAGTACACATTGATGATACCAGCTTCAGTGTCTTCTCTCCTGTCTGCTCCTCCCACTCTGCTGCTTGAGACAGGAGATCCACCAGGAACTTGATCTGCTTTGAGTGATCAGACCTCCATGGATAGAAACTGCAACAAGGACAGTAACAGCTGATTCAGACATGGATGAACACATGAAACCAGTCATAGCTAAAGATATATGAAGTAGTTATACATTTACATAATGTGCTTTGGTTATATGTAAAATTATTTAATTTTAGAGACATTCACATGATGTATGTGTGACATTTAGTAATGCAACATTTGTTATGTCAGGAAATCAGGGGATGAATCTTACCAGATTCACCAACACTTGAAGTTTTATATTAAAATGTTTCTACAAGACAATAATCACTAGCATCACATAATCACTAACCACCACACATGTTCAGACTCACCTCAGCTGTGAGATGTAGGGCAGACACTGAAGGAAACTCCTCACTTCACTCTCGTCATCTGACCAGCCCTTCAGCTCTACTGGTTTATTCTCTGGTTGGAGTTTCAGCACTTCTAGGAGGAGGGAGGCCTTTCTCTTTGAGAGGTCTATGGACCAGACTGCAGGAGCTGACTGGTAAACTGGCTGTAATGCTGGAAGGACATTCCTGCCTGTTTGAGTCTCATAGTCCTTCACATGTGCATACAGATCCAGCAGGAAATCACATTTCTGACTGTGATATACTTCAGACAGTGAAAACACTTTCTCTACAGTTGTTTGTATGGTTCCTCTCTCATAAAGAGCTGCTTGAAGACACAAATTCAGTAGGAATATCTTCTCTCTCTTTGTCCTCTCTTCAGGGGATCTTCTCTGATCCTGTGGTGGAGGAAAACTGCAAGAACAGTTAAACAACAAATAGATGAATATGTGAAAGATATGATATGCATTTCTGATGGTCACATTATGGCAGTTAAAATACAATGACTATCTTTCTAAACTCATCATTCATTCAACTGTTCCTTAAAATCCTGACCACGAAGTAAGATTGCATTTTTTTAAACAGTATGTGTATATTTAGTTTATTAAGTTACTGCAGAAAGCTAAACGCATCCTCTCTAAAGGGAAATACAGAGACAGACAACTACAATCTCTGAACTGTACGGATCCAACTCACCTCAGCTGTGAGATGTAGGGCAGACACTGAAGGAAACTCCTCACTTCACTCTCTTCATCTGACAAGCCCTCCAGCGCTACTGATTTCTTCTCTGGTTGGAGTTTCAGCACTTCTAGGAGGAGGGAGGCCTTTCTCTTTGAGAGGTCTATGGACCAGACTGCAGGAGCTGACTGGTAAACTGGCTGTAATGCTGGAAGGACACTCCTGCCTGTTTGAGTCTCATAGTCATTCACATGTGAGTACAGATCCAGCAGGAAATCACTCTCTATAAATGGATCATCACCATCATCATCATCACCATCATCATCACCATCATCATCATCATCATATGTGTATCTACACATGGAGGATAATGTCTTTAAGATATTTTCTCCTGTCTCTGTATCATACTCAGCTGCAGCAACACTGAGTTTAGACAGAACTGACCAGGCCTCTTTATCAAAACCAACAATAAACCTGAATGAGAAGACAGAGAAACATTGTTACTACATGTTAGCCTAGATTATCTGGTTAAGTCATGCAGGGGAATCACCCACAGACAAATAATAATGTTTACATGGCAGAATGGCAAATAAAGACTAATGGAGTGATTTGGATGAACAGATGTTTTATTAACAAGATAAATAGCTGGTACAATATGACACATCTCTGGAAAAAAAACACTCACCTCAGCTGTGAGATGTAGGGCAGACACTGAAGGAAACTCCTCACTTCACTCTCTTCATCTGACCAGCCCTTCAGCTCTACTGGTTTCTTCTCTGGTTGGAGTTTCAGCACTTCTAGGAGGAGGGAGGCCTTTCTCTCTGAGAGGTCTATGAACCAGACTGCAGGAGCTGACTGGTAAACTGGCTGTAATGCTGGAAGGACACTCCTGCCTGTTTGAGTCTCATAGTCCTTCACAAGAGAGTACAGATCCAGCAGGAAATCACTCTGTTTAGAATTGTCTCCATAGGGAAAAGGAAAGGTGCTGTAAGTCCACACTGATGATACCAGCTTCAGTGTCTTCTCTCCTGTCTGCTCCTCCCACTCTGCTGCTTGAGACAGGAGATCCACCAGGAACTTGATCTGATTTGAGTGATCAGACCTCCATGGATAGAAACTGCAACAAGGATAGTAACAGCTGATTCAGACATGGATGAACACATGAAACCAGTCATAGCTAAATATATATGAAGTAGTTATACATTTACATAATGTGCTTTGGTTATATGTAAAAGTATTTAATTTTTAGAGACATTCACATGATGTATGTGTGACATTTAGTAATGCAACATTTGTTATGTCAGGAAATCAGGGGATACATGTTACCAGATTCACCAACACTTGAAGTTTTATATTACAATGTTTCTACAAGATAATAATCACTAGCATCACATAATCACTAACCACCACACATGTTCAGACTCACCTCAGCTGTGAGATGTAGGGCAGACACTGAAGGAAACTCCTCACTTCACTCTCTTCATCTGACCAGTCCTTCAGCTTTACTGGTTTATTCTCTGGTTGGAGTTTCAGCACTTCTAGGAGGAGGGAGGCCTTTCTCTTTGAGAGGTCTATGGACCAGACTGCAGGAGCTGACTGGTAAACTGGCTGTAATGCTGGAAGGACACTCCTGCCTGTTTGAGTCTCATAGTCCTTCACATGTGAGTACAGATCCAGCAGGAAATCACTCTGTTTAGAATTGTCTCCACTGAGAAAAGGAAAGGTGCTGTAAGTCCACATTGATGATACCAGCTTCAGTGTCTTCTCTCCTGTCTGCTCCTCCCACTCTGCTGCTTGAGACAGGAGATCCACCAGGAACTTGATCTGCTTTGAGGGATCAGACCAACATGGACAGAAACTGCAACAAGGACAGTAACAGCTGATTCAGACATGGATGAACACATGAAACCAGTCATAGCTAAAGATATATGAAGTAGTTATATATTTACATAATGTGCTTTGTATATATGTAAAAGTATTTAATTTTAGAGGAATGCACATTATCTATGTTTGACATTTAGTAATGCAACATTTGTTATGTCAGGAAATCTGAGTATAAATGTTACCAGATTCACCAACACTTGAAGTTTTATATTACAATATTTCTACAAGCTAATAATCACTAGCATCACATAATCACTAACCACCACACATGTTCAGACTCACCTCAGCTGTGAGATGTAGGGCAGACACTGAAGGAAACTCCTCACTTCACTCTCTTCATCTGACCAGCCCTTCAGCTCTACTAGTTTCTTCTCTAGTTGGAGTTTCAGCACTTCTAGGAGGAGGGAGGCCTTTCTCTTTGAGAGGTCTATGAACCAGACTGCAGGAGCTGACTGGTAAACTGGCTGTAATGCTGGAAGGACACTCCTGCCTGTTTGAGTCTCATAGTCCTTCACATGTGAGTACAGATCCAGCAGGAAATCACTCTGTTTAGAATTGTCTCCACTGAGAAAAGGAAAGGTGCTGTAAGTCCACACTGATGATACCAGCTTCAGTGTCTTCTCTCCTGTCTGCTCCTCCCACTCTGCTGCTTGAGACAGGAGATCCACCAGGAACTTGATCCGCTTTGAGGGATCAGACCTCCATGGATAGAAACTGCAACAAGGATAGTAACAGCTGATTCAGACATGGATGAACACATGAAACCAGTCATAGCTAAAGATATATGAAGTAGTTATACATTTACATAATGTGCTTTGATTTTATGTAAAAGTATTTAATTTTAGAGACATTCACATGATGTAAATGTGACATTTAGTAATGCAACATTTGTTATGTCAGGAAATCTGAGTATAAATGTTACCAGATTCACCAACACTTGAAGATTTATATTACAACGTTTCTACAAGATAATAATCACTAGCATCACATAATCACTAACCACCACACATGTTCAGACTCACCTCAGCTGTGAGATGTAGGGCAGACACTGAAGGAAACTCCTCACTTCACTCTCTTCATCTGACCAGTCCTTCAGCTCTACTGGTTTCTTCTCTTGTTGGAGTTTCAGCACTTCTAGGAGGAGGGAGGCCTTTCTCTTTGAGAGGTCTATGGACCAGACTGCAGGAGCTGACTGGTAAACTGGCTGTAATGCTGGAAGGACACTCCTGCCTGTTTGAGTCTCATAGTCCTTCACATGTGAGTACAGATCCAGCAGGAAACCACTCTGTTTAGAATTGTCTCCACTGAGAAAAGGAAAGGTGCTGTAAGTACACATTGATGATACCAGCTTCAGTGTCTTCTCTCCTGTCTGCTCCTCCCACTCTGCTGCTTGAGACAGGAGATCCACCAGGAACTTGATCTGCTTTGAGTGATCAGACCTCCATGGATAGAAACTGCAACAAGGACAGTAACAGCTGATTCAGACATGGATGAACACATGAAACCAGTCATAGCTAAAGATATATGAAGTAGTTATACATTTACATAATGTGCTTTGGTTATATGTAAAATTATTTAATTTTAGAGACATTCACATGATGTATGTGTGACATTTAGTAATGCAACATTTGTTATGTCAGGAAATCAGGGGATGAATCTTACCAGATTCACCAACACTTGAAGTTTTATATTAAAATGTTTCTACAAGACAATAATCACTAGCATCACATAATCACTAACCACCACACATGTTCAGACTCACCTCAGCTGTGAGATGTAGGGCAGACACTGAAGGAAACTCCTCACTTCACTCTCGTCATCTGACCAGCCCTTCAGATCTACTGGTTTATTCTCTGGTTGGAGTTTCAGCACTTCTAGGAGGAGGGAGGCCTTTCTCTTTGAGAGGTCTATGGACCAGACTGCAGGAGCTGACTGGTAAACTGGCTGTAATGCTGGAAGGACATTCCTGCCTGTTTGAGTCTCATAGTCCTTCACATGTGCATACAGATCCAGCAGGAAATCATATTTCTGACTGTGATATACTTCAGACAGTGAAAACACTTTCTCTACAGTTGTTTGTATGGTTCCTCTCTCATAAAGAGCTGCTTGAAGACACAAATTCAGTAGGAATATCTTCTCTCTCTTTGTCCTCTCTTCAGGGGATCTTCTCTGATCCTGTGGTGGAGGAAAACTGCAAGAACAGTTAAACAACAAATAGATGAATATGTGAAAGATATGATATGCATTTCTGATGGTCACATTATGGCAGTTAAAATACAATGACTATCTTTCTAAACTCATCATTCATTCAACTGTTCCTTAAAATCCTGACCACGAAGTAAGATTGCATTTTTTTAAACAGTATGTGTATATTTAGTTTATTAAGTTACTGCAGAAAGCTAAACGCATCCTCTCTAAAGGGAAATACAGAGACAGACAACTACAATCTCTGAACTGTACGGATCCAACTCACCTCAGCTGTGAGATGTAGGGCAGACACTGAAGGAAACTCCTCACTTCACTCTCTTCATCTGACCAGACCTTCAGCTCTACTGGTTTCTTCTCTGGTTGGAGTTTCAGCACTTCTAGGAGGAGGGAGGCCTTTCTCTCTGAGAGGTCTATGGACCAGACTGCAGGAGCTGACTGGTAAACTGGCTGTAATGCTGGAAGGACACTCCTGCCTGTTTGAGTCTCATAGTCCTTCACATGAGAGTACAGATCCAGCAGGAAATCACTATGTTTTGAATTGTCTCCACTGAGAAAAGGAAAGGTGCTGTAAGTACACATTGATGATACCAGTTTCAGTGTCTTCTCTCCTGTCTGCTCCTCCCACTCTGCTGCTTGAGACAGGAGATCCACCAGGAACTTGATCCGCTTTGAGTGTTCAGACCTCCATGGACAGAAACTGCAACAAGGACAGTAACAGCTGATTCAGACATGGATGAACACATGAAACCAGTCATAACTAAAGATATATGAAGTAGTTATACATGTACATAATGTGCTTTGGTTATATGTAAAAGTATTTAATTTGAGAGACATTCACATGATGTATGTGTGACATTTAGTAATGCAATATGTGTTATGTCAGGAAATCTGAGTATAAATGTTACCAGATTCACCAACACTTGAAGTTGTATATTACAATGTTTCTACAAGATATTAATCACTAGCATCACATAATCACTAAACACCACACATGTTCAGAGTCACATCAGATGTGAGATGTAGGGCAGACACTGAAGGAAACTCCTCACTTCACTCTCTTCATCGGACCAGCCCTCCAGCTCTACTGGTTTCTTCTCTGGTTGGAGTTTCAGCACTTCTAGGAGGAGGGAGGCCTTTCTCTTTGAGAGGTCTATGGACCAGACTGCAGGAGCTGACTGGTAAACTGGCTGTAATGCTGGAAGGACACTCCTGCCTGTTTGAGTCTCATAGTCCTTCACATGTGAGTACAGATCCAACAGGAAATCACTCTCTCTAAATGGATCATCATCATCATCATCATCATCATATGTGTATCTGCACATGGAGGATAATGTCTTTAAGATATTTTCTCCTGTCTCTGTATCATACTCAGCTGCAGCAACACTGAGTTTAGACAGAACTGACCAGGCCTCTTTATCACAACCAACAAACAACCTGAATGAGAAGACAGATAAACATTGTTACTACATGTTATCCTAGATTCTCTGGTTAAGTCATAAAGAGGAATCACCCACAGACAAATAATAATGTTTACATGGCAGAATGGCAAATAAAGACTAATGTAGTGATTTGGATGAACAGATATTTTATTAACAAGATAAATAGCTGGTACAATATGACACATCTCTGGAAAAAACACTCACCTCAGCTGTGAGATGTAGGGCAGACACTGAAGGAAACGCCTCACTTCACTCTCTTCATCTGACCAGCCCTTCAGCTCTACTGGTTTATTCTCTGGTTGGAGTTTCAGCACTTCTAGGAGGAGGGAGGCCTTTCTCTTTGAGAGGTCTATGGACCAGACTGCAGGAGCTGACTGGTAAACTGGCTGTAATGCTGGAAGGACACTCCTGCCTGTTTGAGTCTCATAGTCCTTCACATGTGAGTACAGATCCAGCAGGAAATCACTCTGTTTAGAATTGTCTCCACTGAGAAAAGGAAAGGTGCTGTAAGTACACATTGATGATACCAGCTTCAGTGTCTTCTCTCCTGTCTGCTCCTCCCACTCTGCTGCTTGAGACAGGAGATCCACCAGGAACTTGATCTGCTTTGAGGGATCAGACCTCCATGGATAGAAACTGCAACAAGGATAGTAACAGCTGATTCAGACATGGATGAACACATGAAACCAGTCATAGCTAAAGATATATGAAGTAGTTATACATTTACATAATGTGCTTTGTTTATATGTAAAAGTATTTAATTTTAGAGACATTCACATGATGTATGTGTGACATTTAGTAATGCAACATTTGTTATGTCAGGAAATCAGGGGATAAATGTTACCAGATTCACCAACACTTGAAGTTGTATATTACAATGTTTCTACAAGATATTAATCACTAGCATCACATAATCACTAACCACCACACATGTTCAGACTCACCTCAGCTGTGAGATGTAGGGCAGACACTGAAGGAAACTCCTCAATTCACTCTCTTCATCTGACCAGCCCTTCAGCTCTACTGGTTTCTTCTCTTGTTGGAGTTTCAGCACTTCTAGGAGGAGGGAGGCCTTTCTCTCTGAGAGGTCTATGGACCAGACTGCAGGAGCTGACTGGTAAACTGGCTGTAATGCTGGAAGGACACTCCTGCCTGTTTGAGTCTCATAGTCCTTCACATGTGAGTACAGATCCAGCAGGAAATCACTCTGTTTAGAATTGTCTCCACTGAGAAAAGGAAAGGTGCTGTAAGTCCACACTGATGATACCAGCTTCAGTGTCTTCTCTCCTGTCTGCTCCTCCCACTCTGCTGCTTGAGACAGGAGATCCACCAGGAACTTGATCTGCTTTGAGTGATCAGACCTCCATGGATAGAAACTGCAACAAGGACAGTAACAGCTGATTCAGACAATCTGACACTGATGTGTACAAAATCAATTTAACTAGAAAATATAAAACTCTGATATTAGCTGATACTGAACTGAGGATAAACAAGGGACAAAATTAACATGTTGAAACATGTAGATATTATTAGAGTATTATTATATCATAAACATGAGAAAACTACAAGAGAAAACATTTATATGAAAACCCACTCACCTCAGCTGTGAGATGTAGGGCAGACACTGAAGGAAACTCCTCACTTCACTCTCTTCATCTGACCAGTCCTTCTGCTCTACTGGTTTCTTCTCTGGTTGGAGTTTCAGCACTTCTAGGAGGAGGGAGGCCTTTCTCTTTGAGAGGTCTATGAACCAGACTGCAGGAGCTGACTGGTAAACTGGCTGTAATGCTGGAAGGACACTCCTGCCTGTTTGAGTCTCATAGTCCTTCACATGTGAGTACAGATCCAGCAGGAAATCACTCTGTTTAGAATTGTCTCCACTGAGAAAAGGAAAGGTGCTGTAAGTCCACACTGATGATACCAGCTTCAGTGTCTTCTCTCCTGTCTGCTCCTCCCACTCTGCTGCTTGAGACAGGAGATCCACCAGGAACTTGATCTGCTTTGAGTGATCAGACCTCCATGGATAGAAACTGCAACAAGGACAGTAACAGCTGATTCAGACATGGATGAACACATGAAACCAGTCATAGCTAAAGATATATGAAGTAGTTACACATTTACATAATGTGCTTTACTTATATGTAAAAGTATTTAATTTCACATTCACATTCACATGATGTATGTGTGACATTTAGTAATGCAACATTTGTTATGTCAGGAAATCAGGGGATAAATGTTACCAGATTCACCAACACTTGAAGTTGTATATTACAATGTTTCTACAAGATATTAATCACTAGCATCACATAATCACTAACCACCACACATGTTCAGACTCACCTCAGCTGTGAGATGTAGGGCAGACACTGAAGGAAACTCCTCACTTCACTCTCTTCATCTGACCAGCCCTTCAGCTCTACTGGTTTCTTCTCTTGTTGGAGTTTCAGCACTTCTAGGAGGAGGGAGGCCTTTCTCTTTGAGAGGTCTATCGACCAGACTGCAGGAGCTGACTGGTAAACTGGCTGTAATGCTGGAAGGACACTCCTGCCTGTTTGAGTCTCATAGTCCTTCACAGGAGAGTATAGATCCAGCAGAAAATCACATTTCTGACTGTGATATACTTCAGACAGCGACAACAGTTTCTCTACAGTTGTTTGTATGGTTCCTCTCTCATGGACAGCTGCTTGAAGACACAGATTCAGTAGGAATATCTTCTCTCTCTTTGTCCTCTCTTCAGGGGATCTTCTCTGATCCTGTGGTGGACGAAAACTGCAAGAACAGTTTAACAACAAATAGATGAATATGTTTGAGATATGATATGCATTTCTGATGGTCACATTATAGCGGTTAAAATACAATGACTATCTTTCTAAACTCATCATCCACTTCAATTGTTCCTTAAAATCCTAACCACAAAGTAAGATTGCATCTTTTTAAACAGTATGTGTATGTTTAGTTTATTAAGTTACTGCAGAAAGCTACAAACTTCCTCTCTAAGGGAAATACAGGGACAGACAACTACAATCTCTGAACTGTACTGATGTGAGACTGTGAATTGAAGGAGTCAGGCGCAGGAGGGTAAATCACCGAATACAGAGTTTATTCCGTAGAACACTGTCACGAATACAGCCGAGGCTGCCGCTCCTCCTTGCTCGGGCAGGCTTCGGCGTTCGTCGTCACCGGAATACTAGCTGCCACCGATTGATGTTTCTGTGTTACACTAGTCTTGTCTTTATTAGTCACACCTGTTACCCATTATGCTTATTTGTTTCCCTATAATTACCTCTGTTTTCCCTCCTGGGTTTGTGCGTGATTGTCCGTTGTTTTACGTCGTTTGTTGAGCTGTTGTACTGCTCTTCCCTGCTTGGAGGGTTTTTTATGGTTTACTTTGTTTTAGTAAATCCATTCATGTCACGATTCTCTAATGCAGAACCCAGAAGCAGACCAGGACAAGGTGAGTAGAACGAAGGTGAGTATTTATTTACAGACTCAAATGTGGGAGCAGAATAATCCAGGAGACGGAGCGGGCAGAGGAGGTGAGTTGGTGGGAGTGAATAGGCAGATCCAATGGTGTCACAGAAGCCACCGACGACCAGGCAGCGGTGGAGTGAATGTTCCGGGAGAATGACTGTAGACAGAGTAAACGGAGGTGAGTACACGGCAAGCAAAAAGTGCAGAACAACAAAACTAACTCTAGTAAACTTGAGGCTGATACGCTGACACAACATACTGTTCATGGCTATTGATCCGGCAGGGAATGGATGTCAGGTCAGAGCTTATGAAGTGGAGAGGTGATGATCAGGACCAGGTGTGCAGATAGCTGATGAGATGCAGGTGCGGGTAATAGAGAGATCTCCCGCCTAGCTTCGTCGCCTGGCAACCAGACAGGGTGCGTTCAGGAACCTCAGGAAACAGACTCCAGAACAGAAAACAGGAAACTCAGGCAGAAACAGACTCAGGAAGCGGGATTCATGACAGTACCCCCCCTCCGACGAATGCCACCGGGCGGACTACCCGGAGCGCCAGGATGGAGGCGGTAGAAGTCACGAAGGAGGTCAGCATCAAGGATCTGACGCCGAGGAATCCAACTCCTCTCCTCAGGACCATAACCCTCCCAGTCCACGAGATACTGGAAACCCTGACCCCGCCGTCTGGAATCCATGATGCGGCGCACCATGTAGACAGGACCACCTCCGATCATCCGAGGAGGAGGGGGCAACAGAGGACTGAGGAGAACAGGCTTGAGGCAGGAGACATGAAAGGTGGGATGGACTCTGAGCGTTCTAGGCAACTTGAGTCGAACCACAACAGGATTAATCACTCTCTCCACCACAAATGGACCAATGAACTTCGGTGACAGTTTCTTCGACTCAGTCCGCAGAGGAAGATCCCGTGTAGCCAACCAGACCTTATCTCTGACGGCATAAGCGGGGGCTGGAATACGGCGACGATTCGCCTGGAGCTGATACCGGTCAGAAACTCTAAGGAGGGCCTTTTTGGCCCGATGCCAGGTCCGGTGGCAACGACGAATGTGGGCCTGGACAGAGGGAACCGAGAGATCCTTCTCCTGAGAAGGAAACAAGGGAGGTTGGTAGCGGTACAGGCACTGGAAGGGAGACATCCCAGTGGCAGATGTAGGGAGAGTATTGTGGGCATACTCGACCCATGGCAACTGAGAGACCCAAGAGGTGGGGTTGGAGGAGACAAGGCAGCGCAGCGTGGATTCCATCTTCTGGTTGGCTCTCTCCGCCTGACCATTAGATTGGGGGTGAAATCCAGATGTGAGACTGACTGTAGCTCCAATGGCCAAACAGAAGGATTTCCAGACAGCAGAGGTAAACTGAGGACCACGGTCGGAAACTATGTCAATGGGCAACCCGTGGACCCTGAAAACCTCCCTAACCAGGATCTCGGACGTCTCAGAGGCAGAGGGAAGCTTGGAGATGGGCACAAAGTGGGCGAACTTGCTTAATCTGTCCACAATAGTCAGAATGACCGTGTTCCCCTCAGTAGAGGGAAACCCAGTGACAAAGTCCAGGGCCAGATGCGACCATGGTCGCCGGGGAATAGGTAGGGGGTGAAGAAGTCCAGAGCTGGGCCGATTGGCACTCTTATTCTGCGCACAAACTGGACAAGCAGCAACAAACCTCCGGGTATCTTCTCCCATGGCAGGCCACCAAAATCGTCTGCGTAGTAACGCCATCGTCCGAGCCACGCCAGGGTGACAAGCCATCTTGCTGGCGTGGGACCATTGGAGGACAGCAGAACGGACCGACTCTGGCACAAACAACTGACTGGGTGGACCGTTACCGGGACCGGGCTGCGTCCGAAGGGCCGCCATTACCTCCTCCTAAATCCTCCACGTAACTGCTCCCACAACGAAGTTCCGGGGAAGAATCGTCTCAGTCTTGGCCCCACTCTCCTCCGTCTTGGAGAACATCCGGGACAAGGCATCCGCCTTGCCATTCTTAGACCCAGGTTGGAACGTCAGGGAAAAATTAAAGTGTCCAAAATACAAAGCCCACCTGGCCTGACGGGAGTTGAGACGTCTAGCCGATTGCACGTAAGCAAGATTCTTGTGGTCAGTCCAGACAATAAACAGTTGCTCCGCCCCCTCCAACCAGTGGTGCCACTCCTCCAAGGCAAGTTTCACCACAAGAAGCTCCCGGTTACCCACATCATAGTTCCTCTCCGCAGACGAAAGACGACGAGAGTAGAAGGCGCAAAGATGGAGTTTACCGTCAGTGGAGCTTCGCTGGGACAGGATGGCGTCAACCCCCACATCCACTTCAACAACAAACTGACGGGCAGTGTCAGGTTGAGAGAGAATCGGGGCGTTGGTGAATCGACTCTTCAAATCCAGAAATGCTCGGTCTGCCTCAGGATTCCAACTGAAGGTTCTGGTACAAGAAGTCAGGGCAGTTAATGGAGCAGCCACACGGCTGTAATCCCGGATAAATCTACGATAGAAATTCGCAAACCCCAGAAACCTCTGGAGCTGCAAACTGTCACGGTTTCGGCCGAGGCTGCTCCTACTCCTTGCTCGGGCAGGCTTCGGCGGTCGTCGTCTCCGGAGTACTAGCTGCCACCGTTGGATGTGTTCGATGTTCGTTTGGTTTTGTCTAGTTGTTCTGCACCTGTTCCCTGTTAGTGTGATTATGTAACCTATATATTGTTCCTTTTGTTTGTCATGTGTTGTGTGTAATTGTTTTCCTGTCGTTTGGTGCAGTGCTGTTTGCTAGACTCTCTTTGTTTTACCGTCGCACATTTGTTCGTGCGCAGTTCGGCTTGGGAGTACTTTACGCACTGTGGCGTATGTTTCGCCTCCGGGTTGTTTGACCCGTGTTATGCATTTTGGATTTTCTAGTAAAGTCTGGATTAACTGAGCTCCTGTGTCCTGCTATTGATTCGCACCACATCCGCATCAGAATTCGTGACAGAATTACACACCACAAAATGGAATCAGCAGGAGCAGCAGCACCTGGGTCACTTGAGGAACATGTCCGCGGCCAGGATGACCAGATCCGACAACTGGGGACTGCTCTGCAGGACGTCATCAACACCCTGCACCGAGTCCAGAGGGGTACCCACACCTCCACCTACCTTACCACCACCATCGGTCGGTCCGCCCGTCCCAGGCCTGGAACCCAGTGGGATTCGGCTCTCACTCCCGAGGGTGTATGACGGTATAGCTGCCGGGTGTCAGGGGTTCCTCCTGCAGGTGGAGCTCTACCTAGCCACTGTACACCCGGTGCCCTCGGGACACGATAGCGTTTCCGCCCTCATCTCCTGTCTCACGGGCAAGGCATTGGAATGGGCCAACGTCGAGTGGAGGAGGATAGACGCCACCACCATCTCCTATGCGGAGTTCTCCCGTCGCTTCAAGGTCGTGTTCGACCATCCACCAGAGGGCAAAGCGGCGGGGGAGCGTCTGTTCTACCTCCGACAGGGGAAGAGGAGCGCACAGGCGTTCGCACTAGAGTTCCCGGACTCTAGCGGCAGATGCAGGGTGGAATGAACGGGCCCTCATCGATCATTTTCGATGTAGCCTACGGGAGGACGTTCAACGTGAGTTGGCCTGCAGGGACACCAATTTCACCTTCGACCAGTTGGTCGACATGTCCATCCATCTGGACACCCTGCTGGCCACCCGTGGACGGTCCGAGTGGGGGCCGTCCATTCCATCCTCCAGCACCTTCAAGCCGAGTCCCATGGAGCTCGGGGGTGCTGGCGCTAGAGAAAGGAGGAGAAGGAGCCCGAGGGGGGCTGTCCCCTGCACCAACTGCGGCCGTAGAGGGCACACTGCGGCCAGGTGCTGGGGAGGGTCTCCAGGAGGAGGGGACGACAGGCCACGCACTGGGGAGACCTCCCAGGTGAGTAGACGCCCCACTTACCCAGAGCTCTCTGTTGTGCACTTTTGTATACCTGTTAGTTTCCCACAGGTTGCACCTCATTCCCAGCATAAGGCGCTAGTAGATTCAGGCGCAGCTGGGAATTTTGTTGACCGGAAGTTTTGTTTAGAGTTAGGGATTCCCCTCCTGCCTGTCGACGATCCTTTTCCCGTTCATGCGTTAGATAGCCGCCCGTTGGGGTCGGGGTTGATTAGGGAAGTCACAGCGCCACTTAGGATGTGTGCGCAGGGGGGTCATGAGGAGACTATTCAGCTATATCTGATCGACTCCCCTGCGTACCCGGTGGTGCTAGGAATTCCCTGGTTAAGTACCCATAACCCTGCCATGTCGTGGCAACAGAGAGCTCTTAAGGAGTGGTCTGCTCAGTGTGAGGGGCGATGTCTGGGTGTTTCCGTGGGGGCGACCTCGGTGGAAAGTCCAAACCAAGTGCCCGCATTGCACATTCCACCTGAATATGGGGATTTGGCATTGGTGTTCAGTAAGGCGAGGGCGACGCGGTTGCCTCCTCATAGACAGGGGGATTGTGCGATAGACCTCCAGGCAGGAGCAGCACTCCCACGGAGCCACGTGTATCCTTTGTCTCAAGAGGAGAGAAAGGCTATGGAAACTTACATAGCTGAATCTTTGAGACAGGGATACATACGGCCCTCCACATCCCCTGCGTCCTCGAGCTTCTTTTTTGTGAAGAAAAAAGATGGAGGGTTGCGCCCGTGCATTGATTACCGTGGTATCAATCAGATTACTGTGAAATACAGTTATCCACTCCCTCTGATTGCGAACATGACGGAGTCATTGCACGGAGCGCGGTTTTTCACAAAACTGGATCTCAGGAGCGCATATAATTTGGTGCGCATTAGGGAGGGCGACGAATGGAAAACAGCATTTAGTACCACTTCGGGTCATTACGAATATCTCGTCATGCCATACGGGTTGATGAATGCTCCTTCAGTCTTCCAATCCTTTGTGGATGAGATCTTCCGAAATATGCAGGGGCAAGGGGTGATCGTGTACATTGATGACATTCTAGTGTACTCATCTACCCGAGCCGAGCATGTAGCCCTGGTGCGTCGTGTATTGAGGAGGCTGTTGGAGCACGACCTGTATGTCAAGGCAGAGAAATTTCTGTTTTTCCAGGAGTCGGTCTCCTTTTTGGGTTATCGGTTGTCCGCGTCAGGGGTGAAGATGGAGGTGGACCGTGTGTCAGCCGTGCGTAATTGGCAAACCCCAACCACTGTTAAAGAGGTGCAGCAGTTCTTGGGCTTTGCGAATTACTACCGGAGGTTTATCCGGGGTTTTGGACAGGTGGCAGCTCCCATAACGTCTCTGCTGAAAGGTGGTCCGGTGCGCCTGCAGTGGTCGGCTGAGGCGGACAGGGCTTTTGGGAAACTGAAGGACCTGTTTACTTCGGCTCCGGTGCTGGCGCATCCGGATCCCGCCTTACCCTTTCAGGTTGAGGTGGACGCGTCTAAGGCCGGTATAGGGGCCGTTCTCGCTCAACGGTCTGGCACGCCACCTAAACTCCGCCCCTGTGCTTTTTACTCTAAGAAGCTCAGCCCGGCGGAGCGAAATTATGACGTGGGGGACAGAGAGCTGTTAGCTGTGGTACAGGCCCTTAAGGTGTGGAGGCATTGGCGTGAGGGGGCTCAACACCCTTTCCTCATTTTGACTGACCATCGGAACCTGGAGTACATCCGGGCAGCTAGGAGACTGAACCCTCACCAGGCTCGTTGGAGCATGTTTCTAGCCAGGTTCGTATTTAAAATCACGTACATCCCTTGGTCCCAGAACAGGAAGGCAGACGCTCTGTCCCGGCGGTATGACACAGAGGAGAGGTCCGTTGAGCCTACCCCCATACTACCGGCGTCTTGTCTAGTGGCACCGGTTGTGTGGGAGGTCGATGCTGAAATCGAGCGGGCGTTGCGTGCCGACCCTAGCCCTCCACAGTGTCCTGTGGGTTGGAAGTATGTGCCGCTCGAGGTTCGGGATCGACTCATTTACTGGGCTCACACGTCACCCTCCTCTGGACATCCAGGTATTGGCCGGACAGTGCATTGTCTTAGTACTAAGTACTGGTGGCCAACGTTAGCCAGGGATGTGAGGGTTTATGTCTCCTCCTGCTCGGTGTGCGCCCAGTGTAAGGCGCCCAGACATTTGCCCAGGGGTAAGTTACAACCCCTGCCCGTTCCACAACGACCCTGGTCCCACCTCTCTGTGGATTTTGTGACAGACCTTCCCCCTTCTCAGGGGAATACCACCATCCTGGTCGTTGTGGACCGGTTCTCTAAGGCCTGTCGCCTCCTCCCTATGTCGGGTCTTCCTACTGCCCTACAGACCGCTGAGGCACTATTTACCCACGTCTTCCGGCATTACGGGGTACCCGAGGATATAGTGTCTGATCGAGGCCCCCAGTTTACCTCCCGAGTCTGGAGAGCGTTCATGGAGTATTTGGGGGTCTCGGTGAGCCTTACCTCGGGGTACCACCCGGAGAGCAATGGGCAGGTAGAACGAGTTAACCAGGATGTGGGTAGGTTTCTGAGGTCGTATTGCCAGGACCGGCTGGAGGAGTGGGCTAGGTATATTCCCTGGGCGGAGATGGCCCAAAACTCTCTCCGCCACTCCTCCACCAACCTAACCCCCTTCCAATGTGTATTAGGATACCAGCCGGTTCTGGCACCATGGCAGCAGAGCCAGATCGAGGCCCCTGCGGTGGATGAGTGGGTGAGGCGCTCGGAGGAGACGTGGAACGCTGCACACGTCCATCTGCAGCGGGCCATCCGTCGACACAAGGCGAGCGCCGATCTCCACCGCAGTGAGGGGCCGGTGAACGCACCTGGAGATCGAGTCTGGCTCTCGACCAGAAACCTGCCCCTCCGCCTGCTGGGTCGGCGGTTTGTGGGGCCTTTTAAAGTCCTGAGAAGAAGAAGAACGAGGTGTGTTATAAGTTACAACTACCTATTGATTATAAGAATATTAACCCCTCGTTCCATGTGTCTCTTCTCAGGCCGGTGGTAGCTGGTCCACTCCAGGAAGGTGAGATAGAAGAGACTCCTCCGCCCCCACTGGACATCGAGGGGGCTCCGGCGTACACCGTTCGGTCCATCTTGGACTCGAGACGTCGGATGGGGGGTCTCCAATATCTAGTGGAGTAGGAGGGGTACGGCCCGGAGGAACGGTGTTGGGTGCTGCGGAGGGACATCCTAGACCCGTCTCTCCTGTCGGAGTTCCACCGGGGGCACCCCGCGCGTCAAGGGGGGGGTACTGTCACGGTTTCGGCCGAGGCTGCTCCTCCTCCTTGCTCGGGCAGGCTTCGGCGGTCGTCATCTCCGGAGTACTAGCTGCTACCGTTGGATGTGTTCGATGTTCGTTTGGTTTTGTCTAGTTGTTGTGCACCTGTTCCCTGTTAGTGTGATTATGTAACCTATATATTGTTCCTTTTGTTTGTCATGTGTTGTGTGTAATTGTTTTCCTGTCGTTTGGTGCAGTGCTGTTTGCTAGACTCTCTTTGTTTTACCGTCGCACATTTGTTCGTGCGCAGTTCGGCTTGGGAGTACTTTACGCACTGTGGCGTATGTTTCGCCTCCGGGTTGTTTGACCCGTGTTATGCATTTTGGATTTTCTAGTAAAGTCTGGATTAACTGAGCTCCTGTGTCCTGCTATTGATTCGCACCACATCCGCATCAGAGTTCGTGACACAATCTCGTACCGGGCATGGCCCAATCCAGAACCGCCCTAACCTTCTCTTGGTCCATCCTAATCTCTCCCCTGGAGATGATGTACCCGAGGAAGGATGTAGTGTGGGCGTGAAATTCACACTTCTCGGCCTTCACAAACAGGCGGTTCTCCAACAATCGCTGCAGAACCTGCTTGACATGCTGGACATGGCTGGAAAGCTCCTTGGAGAAGATAAGAATGTCATCCAGGTACACGAACACAAAAAGACTGATCATATCTCTCAGGACGTCATTCACCATACTCTGGAACACTGCTGGAGCATTGGTCAGTCCAAACGGCATCACCTGATACTCTAAATGACCCATCGGTGTATTGAAACCAGTCAACCACTCGTCCCCCTCTCTGATCCGGACCAGATGATACGCATTGCGTAGGTCCAGCTTGGTGAACACAGTAGCACCCTGTAAGGAGTCGAAGGCAGAGCTCATCAAGGGCAGGGGATACTTGTTCTTGACCGTAATATCATTCAAACCCCGATAATCAATACAAGGTCGAAGAGAGCCATCCTTCTTACTCACAAAGAAGAATCCTGCCCCCAGGGGTGGTGACGAGGGACGAATGAGACCAGCAGCTAGGGACTCCTTGATGTAGGTCTCCAAAGCCTCACGTTCAGGTCGGGAGATGCTGTATAACCGTCCCTTGGGATAGACAGCTCCAGGGAACAGGTTTATGGCACAATCATATGGTCGGTGGGGAGGGAGTGACAGAGCCCTCTGCTTACTGAACACCTCCCCCAAATCGTGATATGTTTCAGGAACCAGGGACAAATCTGGGGGGGTAGAATCAATGACCTGACTGGGAACAGAATGGGAACCGGCAGTCTTAAGGCAGTTAGCATGACATTCAATGCTCCAACTAGTTACCTTGCCAGTCACCCAATCGAACGTGGGATTGTATTCTCTCAGCCAGGGGTATCCAAGAACCAGAGGAACATGAGGAGAAGGCAGAATGAAGAAGGAGATAACCTCTGAATGATTCCCTGACAACAGCATCTTAACCGGTTCAGTCCTCATAGTGATACGTGCCAGACTACTGCCGTTCAGAGTGGTAGCTTCAATGGCTTCCGGTAATCGCTCCTTGGTAAGCCCCAGCTGTTCCACCAAGTCGGCATCAATAAAACTGCCATCGGCACCTGAATCAATAAAAGCATTAATCGCTAAACTCTGATTCTTGTTCATGAGGGTTACAGGAAAACGGGGTCTGACAGGGCTATTGAGAGGTTGAAATTGGCTCGCTAAAAGTCCTCCCAAACTTAGCGAGCCGGGCAGTTTAACGGGCGCTGGGGACAAGCGGAGATGTAATGTCCCGAGCTACCACAGTAGAGGCAGCTATTGGTCTCACGTCTACGTTGGCGCTCCTCCTTGGTTAACCCGTGCCGCCCCACTTGCATGGGTTCAGGATCTGGAGGCAGGACCTCTCCACTAATCCCTTGTGGTGAACAATGATCGACTCGTTCTGGTCCACTTCCTGACCCGAATGGTAACCGAGTAGCTGATTGATTGGACGGGCCCCATTGCTTCTCCTTCCTTCTCTCTCTGACTCTGTTATCCACCCGAATAGATAATGCTACCAAACTGTCCAGGTCACTAGGCTCCGGAGAGGAGATCAGCTCATCCTTGAGTTTCTCCGACAACCCCTGTTAAAAAACCGCTTGTAGTGGCTCCTCATTCCACCCACTCTCCACAGCCAAGGTCCTAAACTCGATAACAAAGTCTGCCACACTGCGAGCTCCTTGGCGAAGAGAGAACAAACGCTTAGCTGCGTCCTTACCTTGGACTGGATGGTCAAACAGCTTCCTCATCTCTGCCGTGAACTCCTGGTATGACGCCATGCAGGTGTCCTGTCGTTCCCATACGGCTGAAGCCCACTACAGAGCTCTTCCACGCAGCAGTTCAATAACAAAAGCTATCCTAGCCTTGTCTGTGGCGTAAGAGTGGGGCTGCAGATCAAACACTAGTCCACACTGCATAAGAAATGAACAGCATCTTCCCCAATCCCCTTCGAACTTATCTGGCATCGGAACCTTGGGCTCACGGAAGGAAACAGCTCCAGAAGCGGCATGTGAGAGGGGTGAAGCAGGTGGGTTCATTCTTGGCCGGATCATTCTGTCACGATTCTCTAAAGCAGAACCCAGAAGCAGACCAGGACAAGGTGAGTAGAACGAAGGTGAGTATTTATTTACAGACTCAAATGTGGGAGCAGAATAATCCAGGAGACGGAGCGGGCAGAGGAGGTGAGTTGGTGGGAGTGAATAGGCAGATCCAATGGTGTCATAGAAGCCACCGACGACCAGGCAGGGGTGGGGTGAATGTTCCGGGAGAATGACTGTAGACAGAGTAAACGGAGGTGAGTACACGGCAAGCAAAATGTACAGAACAACAAAACTAACTCAAGTAAACTTGAGGCTGATACGCTGACACAACATACTGTTCATGGCTAACGATCCGGCAGGGAATGGATGTCAGGTCAGATCTTATGAAGTGGAGAGGTGATGATCAGGACCAGGTGTGCAGATAGCTGATGAGATGCAGGTGCGGGTAATAGAGAGATCTCCCGCCTAGCTTCGTCGCCTGGCAACCAGACAGGGTGAGTTCAGGAACCTCAGGAAACAGAATCCAGAACAGAAAACAGGCAACACATGCATAAACAGATTCAGGAAGCGGGATTCATGACAATTCATTTCTCAGTTCTGTGTCCTGCGCCTGATTCCGTTTCACCACTTCACCCAGACGTTGACATACACAGTTATGCTAATTAGCGTCAACAGCACAGTGCGTAATACAGGCGCACTGGAAAACAATACAGGCACACGGGGAGAAATAACCCCGGCAATAAGAAGTACGGGTAGCTCAACCCAGTTACACTCATCTTCACATAAAACAATCACTCACAAGGACAAGGGGGCAGAGGGAACACTTATACACTGACTAATGAGGGGATATGAACCAGGTGTGTGTAATTAACAAGACAAGACAAATGGAATGATGATACATGGAGCGGCAGCGGTTAGTAAGCCGGTGACGACGAACGCCGAAGCCTGCCCGAACAAGGAGGGGAGGCAGCCCCGGTGGAAGTTGTGACAACTGATCCAACTCACCTCAGCTGTGAGATGTAGGGCAGACACTGAAGGAAACTCCTCACTTCACTCTCTTCATCTGACCAGCCCTTCAGCTCTATTGGTTTCTTCTCTGGTTGGAGTTTCAGCACTTCTAGGAGGAGGGAGGCCTTTCTCTTTGAGAGGTCTATGGACCAGACTGCAGGAGCTGACTGGTAAACTGGCTGTAATGCTGGAAGGACACTCCTGCCTGTTTGAGTCTCATAGTCCTTCACATGTGAGTACAGATCCAGCAGGAAATCACATTTCTGACTGTGATATACTTCAGACAGCAACAACAGTTTCTCTACAGTTGTTTGTATGGTTCCTCTCTCATGGAGAGCTGCTTGAAGACACAGATTCAGTAGGAATATCTTCTCTCTCCTTGTCCTCTCTATATTATCCTTCAGTAGAGGAAATCTGAACAAACAGTTTAAAACACAGATGATATACAGGTGAGTGATGGGGACTGATATGAGTAACAGGGTTGGGGAACTGAAAACCAATAGAACTTTATGACTCCAACTTTCTGTAACAATACAACTATGAATTGGAATTTTGTTCAATTTTAATTCCTACTGAATTAGAGTTTCTACAGCATCTTCATATGTTCATGTATTAAAAAGATAAAGACGGCGTAAAAACATAAATACTATCTACACCAGTTCAATGACACATGGACTCTTGTTGGATAAACTCACTCACCTCAGCTGTGAGATATAGGGCAGACACTGAAGGAAACTCCTCACTTCACTCTCTTCATCTGACCAGCCCTTCAGCTCTACTGGTTTCTTCTCTGGTTGGAGTTTCAGCACTTCTAGGAGGAGGGAGGCCTTTCTCTTTGAGAGGTCTATGGACCAGACCGCAGGAGCTGACTGGTAAACTGGCTGTAATGCTGGAAGGACACTCCTGGCTGTTTGATTCCTATTGTATTTCACATGTGAGTACAGATCCAGCAGGAAATCACTCTCAGTTTGATACACCGAGAACAGTGACAGCAGTGTGTTCACAGTTCTCTGGAAAGTTTCTCTGTGATCTAGTGCTGCTTGTAGACACAAATCTAGTAGGACTGCTTTCTCTTCTGTCTCCAGTCTTTCAGGGGATCCTCTCTGATGTTCTAGTGGGGTAAACCTGTGACCCATAAAACATAAGAATGTCTATGTTCAGATAGAAGCAGGGAGAATGTGACTGCTGCCTCTTTTACAGACTGAATACTGTTGTCATCATGTCTATCTTGTTGTGTTGTTGCAATGTATTTTTTGAAAGAATACTATAGAATAGACTACAGCCTTTACTGTATTATTTACTGTAATGTGTTTGGGGACTTTACTGTAGTATTTACTGTAATGTGTTTGGGGACTTTACTGTAGTCTTCACTGTATTGTTTTTGCAGAAATTACTGTGGTAGCTACTGTAGTGTTTTGGTTTTATTATCTTTGACATAGATGTGAAAGTGTTCTCCTCGAGGAAATCTACTGGAGAAACATCTAGTGTTCCATAACCTGTAGGTAGGTTGGACTGGAGTTCAGAGCTTCTGCTCTTTTCTATAACCTGTAGGGAACACAAGATATGGTCTATACTTGGCATGTAGGTTTCTCACTTAGGGGTGGAACAAATTGGGATATGGTAGAGGGGAATGGGCAGGGTATATGCAAATTAAATACTGTAGTATTTACTATAGTTAAAAGAGTGTAGTGTTTTTGCACAGAGTAGTGTTTCTGAGGACATTACTGTAGTACAATATTTACAGTGTTTTTTGCGTTAATATTGTAGTATTTACTGTAGTCTCCTACAACATTCTATAGTAATGATCAAGGGATACTAGTGTGTAGTATAGTATTCTACAGTATACTACAGTTTACTACAGAACTATATAGTAAGTACTGTATATATTGGCTGTGGAAACACTCACCTGAGTTTGTTGATATGTGATAAACAGTCTAAAATGGTTTTGCTGAGAGCTTCACCGAGAAGAGTTCTCTGACCCCAGTGTAGACAGAGATGAACCCTCTCTAGACTCTGCTTCATCACTTCTTCTGCTCTCTCAAACACTCGTCTTTCACCCTGGACTGGAAGGTGCAACTCATTTCCACAGAGACCAAGTAAGCTGGTGAAGTCCATCTCTGCCACACTGCTCAGCAAAGTTGTCCAGAGTTGACACAGCATTGAGGGGTCAGATGAATCACCAGAGGAGGGTCTTTAAAAGAGATCAGATCATAAAGATTATTTCAAAGTAGCATGACATGTGTTTATAACTCAGTATCTGAATAGAATACAATATATATTTTTTTAAAGATGGGTTGCTTCATCCCAATTTCTCTTTCTTTGGCTGGTTAATTGGAAATAAACTTGTGAATTAGATAACACAAATATTACCCAAGATGTCTGACATTCTTCAGAGAGCCCAGTATCAGCCTTACTCCTTGGTCTGACACAGTGCAGCCGTTCAGGTCCAAGCCAACCTTTCTCTCTGCAGACTGACTGGTCACATAAGAGACTGCTAAGCACTGATGAGGATCAAGATGTTCTCCACTCAGGTCTAGATAATAGTCCAGTTTGTCCAGGAGAAGGAGACAGGCCTCAGTAGACTGATGTTCATACAAGCACTGACACAAAAACAGAATATCTATCTCAAACTCAGGAGCATCACCTTCTGCATGATCTTGGTTTGTTTGAGATGGAAGAAATGTGTTCACCACTTCCTTGAAGAACCAATCTGACGTCTTCTTGATCTGTTGATCTGGAACTAGACCGTTTACCAATCTAATATTCCTCTCATTCAGAAGCCCACACAGGAAGGGAATCAAGTGTTTTGTGTGTTTCCATTCTTCAGTCTGGCACTTCTCTAGAACCTCTCTGATTTGATCTGGATTCTGTAAGAGCCAAAGGGCACCAAAGAACTCCTGCATTGTGTAGTGGAGAAATGCAGAGTACGTGTCTGATGCTGTGGGTGCAACCTTAACCATAAGTGCTCCCAAGAACGCAAAATGGACACTGCTTTCTTCACAGCTCAGTGTTGTCAAGTTCATGTTTTTTCCATTTGTTGCATGAAAAGCTATTTCTGCCAAAGACAATATTTTCTCTCTGTTTTCTTTGAGATAATTGTCGATATCCTTAAGTCGTATGCTACTGTGTTGTTTGATGCACTGACGGAGGACGTTGCTGTACATTTCAGTTATAGTGCATGTCTGTTTAGAAGCCTTTGAGGTAGGGAAATAAATGCAGGTAACCACCATCAGTGCATACATTGGGACATGGCACAGACTGAACAACTCTAGGTTGTTTAACACACTGCTCAAGGAGTCAGGATCAGCACTCAGCATCTCTGTTAAGTAAGCCCTGATGGATGCATCACTGAACCCTTTCACCTCCACTCTGAACCAGTCTGCGGGCCAGTCTGTCAGGAAGTCTTCAGATTGATCTGGTCTGCATGTGGTCACAATCTTTGCATCAGGGAGGAGGTTCTCCATAAGGTCCTTTACTACCGACAGAGAGGAGAGGTCTGTGATTCCATCAAATATGATGACAACGTTTTCAGAGTTCTCCTTAATATCTTGTAACACTTCTTCTTTACTTTTTTTGGGCTCACTGTACATGTTAAAGAGAAGGTCCTCCAGGCTCATGGGTTTTCTGTGTGAAATGTCTCTCACGTCAAAATAAAACATGTAATCTAGTTCTCTGTGATCTTTCTCTGCCCAGAGGTTCAACATTTGATGGGCGACTGTTGTTTTTCCAATTCCAGGTTTTCCAAAAAGGAGGATTTTTTTCTCAGCTGTTCTAAGCAGGTCAGCAGGGGATGTTTCCTGTTTGGCCATGGGGATGAAGCTCTTCAGCTTTTTAGGTCGAGCTTTCTTGCATCTTTTGCTTTTCACTTTAATTTTGGAGAGAGATGAATGCACATCTGTATCTAACACAAGAGGGGTGTAAGATAAAGTCCCCTCATTTCTACATGTCTCTGGTAGGAGACTATAGCTTTGTTTCCATGCACCATTTGTGATCTTCCGTGCTTTACATTTCAGCTGTGTCTGATATCCGTGACAGGGTTTTGAACCTAAAATAAGGGTTTTAAGGGAAGAGAGAGTAAATGCACTGTGCAAACAAATCAAAGCCAATCTAAAGGACTAGAGAAAATCAGGACAGAAAGCTACAAGGATACACTAGTAGATCTTTGTAGATTGAAGGTGCTCTTTTGGGGCTAAATGGTCATCAAAAACAAGAAGAACCAAGGGGACCTAAAAACAAAGTTAAAATGCCTGTATTATGATGGCATGTTCAATAGAACAATATGTATAAAACCTCTGATGCGTTTCAGCGTAGCCTTCATCAAGGAGGACAATGACAAATCTCTATTGAACACGCCATTATAATAAAGGCATTTTTACTTTATGAAGAGTGCATTGGTCGCACTTATTTTTGATGAACAATCTAAAAAGGTACATTAACCCCCTTTCAATGTGCGCTTCAAATAGCTTCGCCAGCACCATGGAACCAAAGGAATAGTGCCAAAAGTACAAACCCTGTCTATGGAGCGCGCACAGTAAGCTAAATTAACCACACCTAAAATAATATTTGAAAGACACATTTCAACAGGTCTGCTATTTTTTAGCCCAGCAATTGTATACTATATAGTGTATACTAAGAGGATACCATACGATCACTTACCAACAATGTAGTCTGTCATCTCTGGGTCTTCCTTAAAGGGGAAGCAGCTGATCCATTGCTGTAAGTCAGCGTCGTCTAAGGTCCTCTTCCTTGTGATGTATAGAATCGTCAGCAACTCATAGCATGCAGCCTCTCCTTTGGCCGAGACCCAGTCCAGTATTTTTCTGGTTTGGTCAAAACGGTCAACTTCAGCCTGAATTGTACTGACTTCCTCCCCGTGAAGAACCTTGCGCTGGAACAGGTTTTCCACAATGAGGGAAAGATTCTGGAGCCTTCCAATGAGACGTAGCCTTCCATTTGTAATGTACTCTAAAGCAGATTGTCTTGCAGAAGCCATGTCCCAGGTTGTTTCTGCAGCATCACTGGTATGTTTCAACACGTAGGATCTCTGGAAGACGAAAGTACATAGTCAGTTAATAGTAGAACAGTCAAATAATGATTAGGTTTATTCATTGAATTAAACTTTTTAGCCCATGGAAACAAAACATACACCAACTAAATGTGAATGCATCTATTACAATGGCGTAAAACAAGAATATAAACTCAGCAAAAAAAGAAACGTCCCTTTTTCAGGACCCTGTCTTTCAAAGATAATTCGTAGAAATCCAAAGAACTTCAGAGATCTTAATTGTAAAGGGTTTAAACACTGTTTCCCATGCTTGTTCAATGAACCATAAACAAAGAATGAACATGCACCTGTGGAACGGTCGTTAAGAGACTAACATATTACAGACGGTAGGCAATTAAAGTCACAGTTATGAAGACTTAGGACACTAAAGAGGCCTTTCTACTGACTCTGAAAAACACCAAAAGAAAGATGTCCAGGGTCCCTGCTCATCTGCGTGAACATGCCTTCGGCATGCTGCAAGGAGGCATGAGGACTGCAGATGTGGCCAGGGCAATAAATTGCAATGTCCGTACTGTGAGACGCCTAAGACAGCGCTACAGGGAGACAGGACGGACAGCTGATCATCCTTGCAGTGGCAGACCACGTGTAACAACACCTGCACAGGATCGGTACAGCCGAACATTACACCTGCGGGACAGGTACAGGATGGCAACAACAACTGCCCGAGTTACACCAGGAACGCACAATCCCTCCATCAGTGCTCAGACTGTCCGCAATAGGCTGAGAGAGGCTGGACTGAGGGCTTGTAGGCCTGTTGTAAGGCAGGTCCTCATCAGACATCACCGGCAACAACGTCACCTATGGGCACAAACCCACCATCGCTGGGCCAGACAGGACTGGCAAAAAGTGCTCTTCATTGACGAGTCGCGGTTTTGTCTCACCAGGGTGATAGTCGGATTCACGTTTATCGGCGAAGGAATGAGCGTTACACCGAGGCCTGTACTCTGGAGCGGGATCGATATTTGAGGTGGAGGGTCCGTCATGGTCTGGGGCGGTGTGTCACAGCATCACCGGACTGAGCTTGTTGTCATTGCAGGCAATCTCAACGCTGTGTGTTACACGGAAGACATCCTCCTCCCTCATGTGGTACCCTTCCTGCAGGCTCATCCTGACATGACCCTCCAGCAGGACAATGCCACCAGCCATACTGCTCGTTCTGTGCGTGATTTCCTGCAAGACAGGAATGCAGTGTTCTGCCATGGCCAGCGAAGAGCCCGGATCTCAATCCCATTGAGCACGTCTGGGACCTGTTGGATCGGAGGGTGAGGGCTAAGGCCATTCCCCCCAGAAATGTCCGGGAACTTGCAGGTACCTTGGTGGAAGAGTGGGTTAACATCTCACAGCAAGAACTGCCAAATCTGGTGCAGTCCATGAGGAGGAGATGCACTGCAGTACTTAATGGAGCTGGTGGCCACACCAGATACTGACTGTTACTTTTGATTTTGACCCCCCCTTTGTTCAGGGACACAAACGGCCGGGAGAGTGTCGAGCGAGTCTCACTGGTAACTTGCGAATATGAGTTGAAACAAAGTAAAGTCTGTCAAAACCACATCCTAAAAAGTCCATAGATTTAATGAGCTGGTCAAAACAAATCACCAGATATATTCCCCAGACATCCTGGCAAGGAATTCTGAGCAGAATATTGAAAAAATTATGATAAAAAGATTAAGATTAGACATCATTAATATAACATTAGATTAGACATCATTAATATAACATTAGATTAGACATCATTAATATAACATTAGATTAGACATCATTAATATAACATTAGATTAGACATCATTAATATAACATTAGATTAGACACCATTAATATAACATTAGATTAGACATAATTAATATAACATTAGATTAGACATCATTAATATAACATTAGATTAGACATCATTAATATAACATTATATTGGACATCATTAATATAACATTAGATTAGACATCATTAATATAACATAATATTAGACATCATTAATATAACATTAGATTAGACATCATTAATATAACATAATATTAGACATCATTAATATAACATTAGATTAGACATCATTAATATAACATTAGATTAGACATCATTAATATAACATTAGATTAGACATCATTAATATAACATTAGATCAAGGATGATCAATGGAAACAGGATGCACCTTGGCTCAATTTTGAGTCTCATAGCAAAGTGTCTGAATAGTTATGTAAATAAGGTATTTCTGTAGATTTTATTTATTGATCTGTTTGTCAATCAGCAGAGCAGGCTACCCTGTAATTTGTCCTTTAAAAAAATATTCTGCTAATGTCTCCAGTCATATAAAGTGTGGTAGAATTGCAGGAAATGTGTTTAGGCCACATGTCTCCCGAGCAAACAAATAAAAATATATCCTAGGCCTACTCTAGGCTATACGTGCTCAGACATGCATTGAACGGTCTGTTTTGTGAACAGGGATTGAAAAGTTGATATTAATTGATATTCTTATTAAACAAATGGTAGGAGCAAGAGCAGTGTGAGGGTTTCTCTTTTCTTGGCCTTATACCCCCCCAGCAGACAATTACCCTGCCCCCACCCGGAAAATATCATGTGTGTATATACAGTGGGGAAAAAAAGTATTTAGTCAGCCACCAACTGTGCAAGTTCTCCCACTTAAAAAGATGAGAGAGGCCTGTAATTTTCATCATAGGTACACGTCAACTATGACAGACAAATTGAGAAAAAAATATCCAGAAAATCACATTGTAGGATTTTTAATGAATTTATTTGCAAATTATGGTGGAAAATAAGTATTTGGTCACCTACAAACAAGCAAGATTTCTGGCTTTCACAGTCATGTAACTTCTTCTTTAAGAGGCTCCTCTGTCCTCCACTCGTTACCTGTATTAATGGCACCTGTTTGAACTTGTTATCAGTATAAAAGACACCTGTCCACAACCTTAAACAGTCACACTCCAAACTCCACTATGGCCAAGACCAAAGAGCTGTCAAAGGACACCAGAAACAAAGTTGTAGACCTGCACCAGGCTGGGAAGACTGAATCTGCAATAGGTAAGCGGCTTGGTTTGAAGAAATCAACTGTAGGAGCAATTATTAAGAAATGGAAGACATACAAGACCACTGATAATCTCCCTCGATCTGGGGCTCCACGCAAGATCTCACCCCGTGGGGTCAAAATGATCACAAGAACGGTGAGAAAAAATCCCAGAACCACACGGGGGGACCTAGTGAATGACCTGCAGAGAGCTGGGACCAAAGTAACAAAGCCTACCATCAGTAACACACTACGCCGCCAGGGACTCAAATCCTGCAGTGCGAGACGTGTCCCCCTGCTTAAGCCAGTACATGTCCAGGCCCATCTGAAGTTTGCTAGAGTGCATTTGGATGATCCAGAAGAGGATTGGGAGAATGTCATATGGTCAGATGAAACCAAAATATAACTTTTTGGTAAAAACTCAACTCGTCGTGTTTGGAGGACAAAGAATGCTGAGTGAACACCATACCTACTGTGAAGCATGGGCGTGGAAACATCATGCTTTGGGGCTGTTTTTCTGCAAAGGGACCAGGACGACTGATCCGTGTAAAGGAAAGAATTAATGGGGCCATGTATCGTGAGATTTTGAGTGAAATCCTCCTTCCATCAGCAAGGGCATTGAAGATGAAACGTGGCTGGGTCTTTCAGCATGACAATGATCCCAAACACACCGCCCGGGCAACGAAGGAGTGGCTTCGTAAGAAGCATTTCAAGGTCCTGGAGTGACCTAGCCAGTCTCCAGATCTCAACCCCATAGAAAATCTTTGGAGGGAGTTGAAAGTCCATGTTGCCCAGCGACAGCCCCAAAACATCACTGCTCTAGAGGAGATCTGCATGGAGGAATGGGCCAAAATACCAGCAACAGTGTGTGAAAACCTTGTGAAGACATACAGAAAACGTTTGACCTGTGTCATTGCCAACAAAGGGTATATAACAAAGTATTGAGAAACTTTTGTTATTGACCAAATACTTATTTTCCACCATAATTTGCAAATAAATTCATTAAAAATCCTACAATGTGATTTTCTGGAAATTTTTTTCTCATTTTGTCTGTCATAGTTGACTTGTACCTATGATGAAAATTACAGGCCTCTCTCATCTTTTTAAGTGGGAGAACTTGCACAATTGGTGGCTGACTAAATACTTTTTTCCCCCACTGTATCTGTAGACCTATAGAAACTACTATAGTACTATATAGAGCCAATACTACATGGAACTCTATTCCACATCATGGAACTCAGTCAAGCAGTAAACAGATTAAACTACACTTTATGGAACAGCGCGGACAGTGAAGACACACACACACACACACACACACACACACACACACACACACACAGCATTTGTAAACACATGTTAACACACACACTCTACACACACACATTTTAATATTGTTATTTTGCTGTATTGTTGATTTTGTGTTGTAAATATGTTACGGTAGAGTAGTGTGTAACAAGGTGTTGTGTTATGTATTGTTTTATTGTATGTAAATTGTGGTTAGACCCCAGGAAGAGTAGCTGCTGCCTTGGCAGCCGCTAATGGGGATCCGTAATACAAATACAAATACAAATGCCGAGCCTGGAAAATAACTGCCAACATTTTGTAGGCAGATAGGATACTTGTTTCCGAAAATCCTGTTACTGAATATCGATCATCCGTAACTCCTTGTCCATTTGGTCCGGATTATATCATGTGTGTATATCTGTAGACCTTTATAATAACCGTCTGAACCTAACTTTTCTCCAAACCGTCACCTTGCCTGTAGTAGACTGCGCACAAGACGCGCTTCCACGTCTCCTACCACAGCCAAGTTATAGGTGCCGGTTTGGAGAAAAGTTCGGTTCAGGCGGTTTCTATAAAGATATCCACACACAATCCGGACCGACGGTCAACGGATTCTAGATACATATGCCTTCAGTGACAGGGTTTCTGGAAACAAGTAGGCAACCTGAAATGATATTAGGAAACAAATCAAACTAGACTGTAAATGTGTTGGCATTTCCTCTAGACAACTAAATCTACTAGACAGCAGGAACTTCTCATCCTAATGTTGACTCGCTTTGACAGTTGGTCAGACTCTCAAGTCTAGTCTAGACCAGCTAAAATGTAGCAAGTAGGGCCTAACCTTCATTTAACACGTTATTATGATCGATTGTTAGAAAACCCTTACCTCGAGTCCCCGAAATCTATCTCGTACTGCTGCAGTGACCTGGTGTGTAGCTATACCTATAACAAAAAAGAGCGTTTCAAACTGGACAAGTTCAGGTTAGTCCCTCCCTGTTTCGGCCGGTTTGTTTCCGTTTGGTTCCTGATGAATATACCCAGTATGAAAATGTATGCACTCACTAACTGTAAGTCGCTCTGGATAAGAGCGTCTGCTAAATGACTAAAATGTAAATGTAAAGGCAACGTTCAGTCGCCAAACGTTGTCGAATGTTTCAGATATAGTTACCACATATAGAGCCGACCTGATTTCTTATTCTAAATGTCAGAGAGACATGTTTGTTCATAGCAGAGGCCTATATCTATCGGAACGTTAAAAACCGTTGGGTCCTGCTCAGCGAACATGCCCAGTTAGTTTAGTCCCGGGCAATGACAATAATTTCATTCATGCATGAAGAATGAAGCCGCTCGGTTGGTCGGTCTATTAAAAGCTATAGGAATGTTAGTGGTTCTCTGTAGCTCAGGTGGTAATATTAGACATCATTAATATAACATTAGATTAGACATCATTAATATAACATTAGATTAGACATCATTAATATAACATTAGATTAGACATAATTAATATAACATTAGATTAGACATCATTAATATAACATAATATTAGACATCATTAATATAACATAATATTAGACATAATTAATATAACATTAGATTAGACATAATTAATATAACATTAGATTAGACATCATTAATATAACATTAGATTAGACATCATTAATATAACATTAGATTAGACATAATTAATATAACATTAGATTAGACATCATTAATATAACATTAGATTAGACATCATTAATATAACATTAGATTAGACATCATTAATATAACATAATATTAGACATCATTAATATAACATAATATTAGACATAATTAATATAACATTAGATTAGACACCATTACTATAAAATTAGATTAGACATCATTAATATAACATTAGATTAGACATCATTAATATAACATTAGATTAGACATCATTAAAATAACATTAGATTAGACATCATTAATATAACATAATATTAGACATCATTAATATAACATAATATTAGACATCATTAATATAACATAAGATTAGACATCATTAATATAACATTAGATTAGACATCATTAATATAACATAATATTAGACATCATTAATATAACATTAGATTAGACATCATTAATATAACATTAGATTAGGCATCATTAATATAACATTAGATTAAACATCATTAATATAACATTAGATTAGACACCATTACTATAACATTAGATTAGACATCATTAATATAACATTAGATACTATCACCATGCTTCTCTACTCTCTTCTCCTTCCTCGCTCCTCTCCATTCTCCTCCTCTCCATTCTCCTCCTCCTCTCCTGTTTCCTCTCTTCTCTCCCCTCTTGCTTCTCCTCCTCTCCATTCTCCTCCTCCTCTCCTGTTTCCTCTCCTTCTCTCCCCTCTTGCTTCTCCTCCTCTCCATTCTCCTCCTCCTCTCCTGTTTCCTCTCCTTCTCTCCCCTCTTGCTTCCCCTCCTCTCCATTCTCCTCCTCCTCTCCTGTTTCCTCTCCTTCTCTCCCCTCTTCCTTCTCCTCCTCTCTTCTCCTCCTCCTCTCCTGGTTCCTCTCCTTCTCTCCCCTCTTGCTTCTCCTCCTCTCCATTCTCCTCCTCCTCTCCTGTTTCCTCTCCTTCTCTCCCCTCTTGCTTCTCCTCCTCTCCATTCTCCTCCTGTCTTCTCTCAGCTTTTTTCCAAACAAGCATGCACACATCTAGGACAAATATGCTTTTGTTTTGTAGTAGGAACTGTGCTGTATGAGTGTATTTATTGCATTATCATGGCCAGTATGCGTGTGGATTGTCCCTCTGCTTATTATGACAGCTAATAATAGACAATCAGGACAGCAAGGCTCCAAATCCTCCCGGCTAAAGAGAGATAGGCCAGTTCCATTTTTACAGAGGTATGCTCATGTGACGCACATATTGTATTGAGCAACAGTTTGTTGAAGGTTGCTATCCCTAAACCGGTGTGTGCTTCGTAACGGTGACTGATCACGTGACACTAGTAGTCACGCAACACCCCCCAGTCACAGACTCCCTGGACAGACAGACAGACAGACAGACGGAACCCCCAGGACCATGGGCTTCCTGTCCTGTCATAGAGTCAACACTTGACCTGTTCCCCTCACATCCCCTTCCTGTGAGTGCCCTTTGGAGTTATGTATCACACACCGAAGTTCAACTCAGACTGTTAATAGACCACAACAGGCTCTGAGGCTCCGGTGGGTGACCCATACATACTATGGATGGGTATTACTACTCACAGGAGCAATCAGGGGAGGGGAAGGATGGGTGGTGGTGATATCCTCGTAAGGAGAGGATAATGTTACCCATTCATTTGGACATCTAATGCTTCAAGTCACTTCTAACTGCCTATACCTGAGGTGAGGAGAGGTAGACAGCTGGCGTCTAACTGCCTATACCCAAGGGGAGGAGAGGTAGACAGCTGGCTTCTAACTGCCTATACCTGAGGGGAGGAGAGGTAGACAGCTGGCTTCTAACTGCCTATACCTGAGGGGAGGAGAGGTAGACAGCTGGCTTCTAACTGCCTATACCCAAGGGGAGGAGAGGTAGACAGCTGGCTTCTAACTGCCTATACCTGAGGGGAGGAGAGGTAGACAGCTGGCTTCTAACTGCCTATACCTGAGGGGAGGAGAGGTAGACAGCTGGCTTCTAACTGCCTATACCCAAGGGGAGGAGAGGTGGACAGCTGGCTTCTAACTGCCTATACCCGAGGGGAGGAGAGGTAGACAGCTGGCTTCTAACTGCCTATACCTGAGGAGAGGTAGACAGCTGGCTTCTAACTGCCTATACCCGAGGGGAGGAGAGGTGGACAGCTGGCTTCTAACTGCCTATACCTGAGGGGAGGAGAGGTGGACAGCTGGCTTCTAACTGCCTATACCTGAGGGGAGGAGAGGTAGACAGCTGGCTTCTAACTGCCTATACCTGAGGGGAGGAGAGGTAGACAGCTGGCTTCTAACTGCCTATACCTGAGGGGAGGAGAGGTAGACAGCTGGCTTCTAACTGCCTATACCTGAGGGGAGGAGAGGTAGACAGCTGGCTTCTAACTGCCTATACCCAAGGGGAGGAGAGGTAGACAGCTGGCTTCTAACTGCCTATACCTGAGGGGAGGAGAGGTAGACAGCTGGCTTCTAACTGCCTATACCTGAGGAGAGGTAGACAGCTGGCTTCTAACTGCCTATACCTGAGGGGAGGAGAGGTAGACAGCTGTCTTCTAACTGCCTATACCTGAGGGGAGGAGAGGTAGACAGCTGGCTTCTAACTGCCTATACCCAAGGGGAGGAGAGGTAGACAGCTGGCTTCTAACTGCCTATACCTGAGGGGAGGAGAGGTAGACAGCTGGCTTCTAACTGCCTATACCTGAGGGGAGGAGAGGTAGACAGCTGGCTTCTAACTGCCTATACCTGAGGAGAGGAGAGGTAGACAGCTGGCTTCTAACTGCCTATACCCGAGGGGAGGAGAGGTAGACAGCTGGCGTCTAACTGCCTATACCTGAGGAGAGGTGGACAGCTGGCTTCTAACTGCCTATACCTGAGGGGAGGAGAGGTAGACAGCTGGCTTCTAACTGCCTATACCTGAGGAGAGGAGAGGTAGACAGCTGGCTTCTAACTGCCTATACCCAAGGGGAGGAGAGGTAGACAGCTGGCTTCTAACTGCCTATACCTGAGGGGAGGAGAGGTAGACAGCTGGCTTCTAACTGCCTATACCTGAGGGGAGGAGAGGTAGACAGCTGTCTTCTAACTGCCTATACCTGAGGGGAGGAGAGGTAGACAGCTGGCTTCTAACTGCCTATACCTGAGGGGAGGAGAGGTAGACAGCTGGCTTCTAACTGCCTATACCCCAGGGGAGGAGAGGTAGACAGCTGGCTTCTAACTGCCTATACCCAAGGGGAGGAGAGGTAGACAGCTGGCTTCTAACTGCCTATACCCAAGGGGAGGAGAGGTGGACAGCTGGCTTCTAACTGCCTATACCTGAGGGGAGGAGAGGTAGACAGCTGGCTTCTAACTGCCTATACCTGAGGGGAGGAGAGGTAGACAGCTGGCTTCTAACTGCCTATACCTGAGGGGAGGAGAGGTAGACAGCTGGCTTCTAACTGCCTATACCTGAGGGGAGGAGAGGTAGACAGCTGGCTTCTAACTGCCTATACCTGAGGGGAGGTAGACAGCTGGCTTCTAACTGCCTATACCTGAGGGGAGGAGAGGTAGACAGCTGGCTTCTAACTGCCTATACCTGAGGGGAGGAGAGGTAGACAGCTGGCTTCTAACTGCCTATACCTGAGGGGAGGTAGACAGCTGGCTTCTAACTGCCTATACCTGAGGGGAGGAGAGGTAGACAGCTGGCTTCTAACTGCCTATACCTGAGGGGAGGAGAGGTAGACAGCTGGCTTCTAACTGCCTATACCTGAGGAGAGGTAGACAGCTGGCTTCTAACTGCCTATACCTGAGGAGAGGTAGACAGCTGGCTTCTAACTGCCTATACCTGAGGAGAGGTAGACAGCTGGCTTCTAACTGCCTATACCTGAGGGGAGGAGAGGTGGACAGCTGGCTTCTAACTGCCTATACCTGAGGAGAGGAGAGGTAGACAGCTGGCTTCTAACTGCCTATACCCGAGGGGAGGAGAGGTAGACAGCTGGCGTCTAACTGCCTATACCTGAGGAGAGGTGGACAGCTGGCTTCTAACTGCCTATACCTGAGGGGAGGAGAGGTAGACAGCTGGCTTCTAACTGCCTATATCTGAGGAGAGGAGAGGTAGACAGCTGGCTTCTAACTGCCTATACCCAAGGGGAGGAGAGGTAGACAGCTGGCTTCTAACTGCCTATACCTGAGGGGAGGAGAGGTAGACAGCTGGCTTCTAACTGCCTATACCTGAGGGGAGGAGAGGTAGACAGCTGTCTTCTAACTGCCTATACCTGAGGGGAGGAGAGGTAGACAGCTGGCTTCTAACTGCCTATACCTGAGGGGAGGAGAGGTAGACAGCTGGCTTCTAACTGCCTATACCCAAGGGGAGGAGAGGTAGACAGCTGGCTTCTAACTGCCTATACCCAAGGGGAGGAGAGGTAGACAGCTGGCTTCTAACTGCCTATACCCAAGGGGAGGAGAGGTGGACAGCTGGCTTCTAACTGCCTATACCCAAGGGGAGGAGAGGTAGACAGCTGGCTTCTAACTGCCTATACCTGAGGGGAGGAGAGGTAGACAGCTGGCTTCTAACTGCCTATACCTGAGGGGAGGAGAGGTAGACAGCTGTCTTCTAACTGCCTATACCTGAGGGGAGGAGAGGTAGACAGCTGGCTTCTAACTGCCTATACCCAAGGGGAGGAGAGGTAGACAGCTGGCTTCTAACTGCCTATACCTGAGGGGAGGAGAGGTAGACAGCTGGCTTCTAACTGCCTATACCTGAGGGGAGGAGAGGTAGACAGCTGGCTTCTAACTGCCTATACCTGAGGGGAGGAGAGGTAGACAGCTGGCTTCTAACTGCCTATACCTGAGGGGAGGTAGACAGCTGGCTTCTAACTGCCTATACCTGAGGGGAGGAGAGGTAGACAGCTGTCTTCTAACTGCCTATACCTGAGGGGAGGAGAGGTAGACAGCTGGCTTCTAACTGCCTATACCCAAGGGGAGGAGAGGTAGACAGCTGGCTTCTAACTGCCTATACCTGAGGGGAGGAGAGGTAGACAGCTGGCTTCTAACTGCCTATACCTGAGGGGAGGAGAGGTAGACAGCTGGCTTCTAACTGCCTATACCTGAGGGGAGGAGAGGTAGACAGCTGGCTTCTAACTGCCTATACCTGAGGGGAGGAGAGGTAGACAGCTGGCTTCTAACTGCCTATACCTGAGGGGAGGAGAGGTAGACAGCTGGCTTCTAACTGCCTATACCTGAGGGGAGGAGAGGTAGACAGCTGGCTTCTAACTGCCTATACCTGAGGGGAGGAGAGGTAGACAGCTGGCTTCTAACTGCCTATACCTGAGGGGAGGAGAGGTAGACAGCTGGCTTCTAACTGCCTATACCTGAGGGGAGGTAGACAGCTGGCTTCTAACTGCCTATACCTGAGGGGAGGAGAGGTAGACAGCTGGCTTCTAACTGCCTATACCTGAGGGGAGGAGAGGTGGACAGCTGGCTTCTAACTGCCTATACCCAAGGGGAGGAGAGGTAGACAGCTGGCTTCTAACTGCCTATACCTGAGGGGAGGAGAGGTAGACAGCTGGCTTCTAACTGCCTATACCTGAGGGGAGGAGAGGTAGACAGCTGGCTTCTAACTGCCTATACCTGAGGGGAGGAGAGGTAGACAGCTGGCTTCTAACTGCCTATACCTGAGGGGAGGAGAGGTAGACAGCTGGCTTCTAACTGCCTATACCTGAGGGGAGGTAGACAGCTGGCTTCTAACTGCCTATACCTGAGGGGAGGAGAGGTGGACAGCTGGCTTCTAACTGCCTATACCTGAGGAGAGGTGGACAGCTGGCTTCTAACTGCCTATACCTGAGGGGAGGAGAGGTGGACAGCTGGCTTCTAACTGCCTATACCTGAGGGGAGGAGAGGTAGACAGCTGGCTTCTAACTGCCTATACCCGAGGGGAGGAGAGGTAGACAGCTGTCAGACAGCTTCAAACTGGCCCACATTGCTACACTTCAACCACATGACGGGCAGAGTGGGCCTAGGCGTGTCCTATACCTCTACTAAGCATATTTTGTGAGGCACCATCTCTGGAATGTGAAAATCTGTTTCCATGGTGTCGTGTGAGAACTGTTTGCACGGGTGAAGGAATTTCACAGAGCAGGACATTTTTTTAAATGTTACCTTTATTTAACTAGGCAAGTCAGTTAAGAACAAATTCGTTGCTGTAAATGAGAATGTGTTCTCAGTCAACTTATCTGGTAAAATAAGGGTAAAATAAACTTCATAGTGTTATGGAATGGTTTTAGCATGGAGGGAGCAAGTGTTCAATGTTGAGGAAGTATGATAGGTAAATAAATGCAATATAAATGTTATCAATTTTTTAGGCCTAAGGCAGATTTGTAGGAGTTATTTTAGTATGGTTTGTTTTTAGGACACAGTATTTTAGTTGGTCCCTGTGGTGCAAATCCCTGCTGAGACCCAGCCAGCAACACACTGAGTGTAGGCGGTCTCCAATCTCCTCCTACCAATTTACTGTAGAGCTAAGCTGCTCCGTCTAATCACCTCCTAGCCCTTAAATCATTCACCCCCGGCTAGCCTGGTACCATAGGATACATGGGGGAACAGCTCTGAATGCACCCTCTGAAACACCGTCCTTTACTTGTGGTTTGGAAATCTACAACTGCAGTAATCTCCCTATTGGGACCACCTGATAGGTGTCCACTTTAGGGTCACACACTCCGCTATGTCTGTCTCCAGAGGTCAGAGATTGATTAGACATCATTAATATAACATTAGAATAGACATCATTAATATAACATTAGATTAGACATCATTAATATAACATTAGAATAGATATCATTAATATAACATTAGATTAGACATCATTAATATAACATTAGATTAGACATCATTAATATTACATTAGAATAGATATCATTAATATAACATTAGATTAGACATCATTAATATAACATTAGATTAGACATCATTAATATAACATTAGATTAGACATCATTAATATTACATTAGAATATATATCATTAATATAACATTAGATTAGACATCATTAATATAACATTAGATCAAGGATGATCAATGGAAACAGGATGCACCTTGGCTCAATTTTGAGTCTCATAGCAAAGTGTCTGAATAGTTATGTAAATAAGGTATTTCTGTTGATTTTATTTATTGATCTGTTTGTCAATCAGCAGAGCAGGCTACCCTGTAATTTGTCCTATTTGAAAAGATTTTGCTAATGTCTCCAGTCATATAAAGTGTGGTAGAATTGCAGGAAATGTGTTTAGGCCACATGTCTCCCCAGGAAACAAAGAAGAATATATCCTAGGCCTACTCTAGGCTATACGTGCTCAGACATGCATTGAACGGTCTGTTTTGTGAACAGGGATTGAAAAGTTGATATTAATTGATATTCTTATTAAACAAATGGTAGGAGCAAGAGCAGTGTGAGGGCTTCTCTTTTCTTGGCCTTATACCCCCCCCCCAGCAGACAATTACCCTGCCCCCACCCGGAAAATATCATGTGTGTATATATCTGTAGACCTATAGAAACTACTATAGTACTACATAGAGCCAATACTACATGGAACTCTATTCCACATCATGGAACTCACAATCAAGGAGTAAACAGATTAAACTACACTTTATGGAACAGCGCGGACTGTGAAGATACACACACACACACACACACACACACACACACACACACAGCATTCGTAAACACATGTTAACACACACTCTACACACACACATTTTAATATTGTTATTTTGCTGTATTGTTGACTTTGTATTGTAAATATGTTACAGTAGAGTAGTGTGTAACAAGGTGTTGTGTTATGTATTGTTTTATTGTATGTAAATTGTGGTTGGACCCCAGGAAGAGTAGCTGCTGCCTTGGCAGCCGCCAATGGGGATCCGTAATAAATACAAATACAAATACAAATGCCGAGCCTGGAAAATAACTGCCAACATTTTATAGGCAGATAGGATACTTGTTTCCGAAAATCCTGTTACTGAATATCGATCATCCGTAACTCCTTGTCTATTGGTCCGGATTATATCATGTGTATATCTGTAGACCTTTATAGAAAGCGTCTGGACCGAACTTTTCTCCAAACCGGCACCTTGCCTGTAGTAGACAGCGCACAAGACGCGCTTCCACGTGTCCTACCACAGCCAAGTTATAGGTGCCGGTCCTACCACAGCCAAGTTATAGGTGCCAAGTTATCCGGACCGACGGTCAATGGATTCTAGATACATATGCCTTCAGTGACAGGGTTTCTGGAAACAAGTAGGCAACCTGAAATGATATTAAGAAACAAATCAAACTAGACTGTAAATGTGTTGGCATTTCCTCTAGACAACTAAATCTACTAGACAGCAGGAACTTCTCATCCTAATGTTGACTCGCTTTGACAGTTGGTCAGACTCTCAAGTCTAGTCTAGACCAGCTAAAATGTAGCAAGTAGGGCCTAACCTTCATTTAACACGTTATTATAATTGATTGTTAGAAAACTCTTACCTCGAGTCCCCGAAATCTATCTCGTACTGCTGCAGTGACCTGGTGTGTAGCTATACCTTTAACAAAAAAGAGCGTTTCAAACTGGACAAGTTCAGGTTAGTCCCTCCCTGTTTCGGCCGGTTTGTTTCCGTTTGGTTCCTGATGAATATACCCAGTATGAAAATGTATGCACTCACTAACTGTAAGTCGCTCTGGATAAGAGCGTCTGCTAAATGACTAAAATGTTAATGTAAAGGCAACGTTCAGTCGCCAAACGTTGTCGAATGTTTCAGATATAGTTACCACATATAGAGCCGACCTGATTTCTTATTCTAAATGTCAGAGAGACATGTTTGTTCATAGCAGAGGCCTATATCTACCGGAACGTTAAAAACCGTTGGGTCCTGCTCAGCGAACATGCACCAGTTAGTTTAGTCCCGGGCAATGACTATAATTTCATTCATGCATGATGAATGAAGCCCCTCGTTTGGTCGGTCTATTAAAAGCTGTAGAAATTTTAGTGGTTCTCTGTAGCTCAGGTGGTAGAGCGCAGCGCTTGTATCGCCAAGGTAGTCGGTTCGATCCCCGGGACCACCCATATGTACAAATGTGTGCACGCATGACTGTAAGTCGCTTTGGATAAACGCGTCTGCTAATTGGCTTATTATATTATATTCTTAGTGACGTGTAAACTATGAAGCGGAACTTCTCTCTGGAGTTTCCTAGCAGCTTGCTGAAGGAATGAACTACAGCATTGAGCAGTCAGTGATCTGTTGCAGTCTGAGTCTGATCCTCGCTGCTTGCTGACGGAATGAACTACAGCAGTGAGCAGTCAGTGATCTGTTGCAGTCTGAGTCTGATGCTATAACTTAGAAGCATCAACAGCTTTAACATCCAGTCTGTTCTAGAAGTAGACTTCATGCACTATTATAGATACCAGATACTGACAGTTACTTTTGATTTTGACCCCCCCTTTGTTCAGGGACACAAATGGCCGGGAGAGTGTCGAGCGAGGTAACTTGCGAATGAAACAAATTATGCTTGTTAAATATGAGTTTAAACAAAGTAAAGTCTGTCAAAACCACGTCCTAAAAAGTCCAAAGATTTAATGAGCTGGTCAAAACAAATCACCAGATATATTCCCCAGACATCCTGGCAGGGAATTCTGAGCAGAATATTGAAAAAGGCATCATTAATATAACATAATATTAGACATCATTAAAATAACATTAGATTAGACATCATTAATATAACATTAGATTAGACATCATTAATATAACATAATATTAGACATCATTAATATAACATAAGATTAGACATCATTAATATAACATAAGATTAGACATCATTAATATAACATTAGATTAGACATCATTAATATAACATTAGATTAGACATCATTAATATAACATTAGATTAGACACCATTACTGTAACATTAGATTAGACATCATTAATATAACATTAGATTAGACATCATTAATATAACATTAGATAAGACATTAATATAACATTAGATTAGGCATCATTAATATAGCATTCGATTAAACATCATTAATATAACATTAGATTAGACATCATTAATATAACATTAGATTAGGCATCATTAATATAACATTACATTAGACATCATTAATATAACATTGGATTAGACATCATTAATATAACATTAGATTAGACATAATTAATATAACATTAGATTAGACATCATTACTATAACATTAGATTAGACATCATTAATATAACATTAGATTAGACATCATTAATATAACATTAGATTAGACATCATTAATATAACATAGGATTAGACATCATTCAATGCCTGGGTTTGCTTGTTCTGTCCTGTCTGTCACTGACGTCATGCTGTCTTGGCTAATTCCTGTGGAAACTGAAGGTTCTGCAGCCAAACCATCTGCTGGGAAAGAGGCTTTATTACTGCTTATCTCTTGGCTACAAATGAATGGGAATTATACATTTTTTACATTTTAGTCATTTAGCAGACGGTTATATCCAGAGCGACTTACAGTTAGTGAGTGCATAAATGTTTTTCATACTGGGCCCCGTGGGAATCTAACCCACAATCCTGCGGTTCCAAACGCCATCCTCTACCAACTGAGCTACATCCCTGCCAGCCATTCCCTCCCCTACCCTGGACGACGCTGGCTAATTGTGCGCCGCCCCGGTCGCGGCCGGCAACGACAGAGCATGTGTTTATGAATGCTGTGTCTCCTGAATATCTTTACTGGCTTGCCTCTGAAGAGGCTCTGTGGTAGCCGGCCGGGACCGGGAGACCCATGGGGCGGCGCACAATTGGCCCAGCGTCGTCCAGGGTAGGGGAGGGAATGGCCGGCAGGGATGTAGAGCATGGTGTTTGCAAAAACAGGGTTGTGGGTTCGATTCCCTCGGGGGGCCAGTATGAAAACATAAAAAAATTAAAAAATAATGTATGCACTCACTAACTGTAAGTCGCTCTGGATAAGAGTGTCTGATAAATGACTAAAATGTAAATGTAAAAGCTAAGCAGGGTTGGTCCCTGGATGGGAGACCAGATGCTGCTGGAAGTGGTGTTGTAGGAGGCACCCTTTCCTCTGGTCTAAGAAAAAATCCCAGGGCAGTGAATGGGGACATTCCCTGTGTAGGGTGCCGTCTTTTGGATGGGATGTTAAACAGGTGACCTGACTCTCTGTGGTCACTAAAGATCCCATGGCACTTATCGTAAGAGTAGGGGTGTTAACCCCGGTGTTCTGGCTAAATTCACTATCTGGCCCTCATACCATCATGGCCACCTAATCATCCCCAGCTTCCAATTGGCTCATTCATCCCCCTTCCTCTCCCCTGTAACTATTCCCAAGGTCGTTGCTGTAAATGAGAATGTGTTCTCAGTCAACTTATCTGGTAAAATAAGGGTAAAATAAACTTCATAGTGTTATGGAATGGTTTTAGCATGGAGGGAGCAAGTGTTCAATGTTGAGGAAGTATGATAGGTAAATAAATGCAATATAAATGTTATCAATTTTTTAGGCCTAAGGCAGATTTGTAGGAGTTTTTTTAGTATGGTTTGTTTTTAGGACACAGTATTTTAGTTGGTCCCTGTGGTGCAAATCCCTGCTGAGACCCAGCCAGCAACACACTGAGTGTAGGCGGTCTCCAATCTCCTCCTACCAATCTCCTGTAGAGCTAAGCTGCTCCGTCTAATCACCTCCTAGCCCTTAAATCATTCACCCCCGGCTAGCCTGGTACCATAGGATACATGGGGGAACAGCTCTGAATGCATCCTCTGAAACACCGTCCTTTACTTGTGGTTTGGACATCTACAACTGCAGTAATCTCCCTATTGGGACCACCTGATAGGTGTCCACTTTAGGGTCACACACTCCGCTATGTCTGTCTCCAGAGGTCAGAGATTGATTAGACATCATAGTCTTATAGTCCTAGCTACCATATAGTGTGATAGTCCTAGCTACCATATAGTGTGATAGTCCTAGCTACCATATAGTCTTATAGTCCTAGCTACCATATAGTGTGATAGTCCTAGCTACCATATAGTCTGATAGTCCTAGCTACCATATAGTGTGATAGTCCTAGCTACCATATAGTCTGATAGTCCTAGCTACCATATAGTCTGATAGTCCTAGCTACTATATAGTCTGATAGTCCTAGCTACCATATAGTCTGATAGTCCTAGCTACCATATAGTCTGATAGTTCTAGCTACCATATAGTCTTATAGTCCTAGCTACCATATAGTCTGATAGTCCTAGCTACCATACAGTGTGATAGTCCTAGCTACCATATAGTCTGATTGTCCTATCTACCATATAGTCTGATAGTTCTAGCTACCATATAGTCTTATAGTCCTAGCTACCATATAGTCTGATAGTCCTAGCTACCATATAGTCTATAGTCCTAGCTCCCATATAGTCTGATAGTCCTAGCTACCATACAGTCTGATAGTCCTAGCTACCATATAGTCTTATAGTCCTAGCTACCATATAGTCTGATAGTCCTAGCTACCATATAGTCTTATAGTCCTAGCTACCATATAGTCTGATAGTCCTAGCTACCATACAGTCTGATAGTCCTAGCTACCATATAGTCTGATAGTCCTAGCTACCATATAGTCTATAGTCCTAGCTACCATATAGTCTATAGTCCTAGCTACCATATAGTCTGATAGTCCTAGCTACCATACAGTCTGATAGTCCTAGCTACCATATAGTCTGATAGTCCTAGCTACCATATAGTCTGATAGTCCTAGCTACCATATAGTCTGATAGTCCTAGCTACCATATAGTCTTATAGTCCTAGCTACCATATAGTCTGATAGTCCTAGCTGCCATACAGTCTGATAGTCCCAGCTACCATATAGTCTTATAGTCCTAGCTACCATATAGACTGATAGTCCTAGCTGCCATACAGTCTGATAGTCCTAGCTACCATATAGTCTGATAGTCCTAGCTACCATATAGTCTGATAGTCCTAGCTACCATATAGTCTGATAGTCCTAGCTACCATATAGTCTGATTGTCATAACTACCATATAGTCTGATAGACCTAACTACCATATATACTTATAGGCCTAGCTACCATATAGTCTTATAGTCCTAGCTACCATATAGTCTGATAGTCCTAGCTACCATATAGTCTGATAGTTCTAGCTACCATATAGTCTGATAGTCCTAGCTACCATATAGTCTGATAGTCCTAGCTACCATATAGTCTGATAGTCCTAGCTACCATATAGTGTGATAGTCCTAGCTACCATATAGTATGATAGTCCTAGCTACCATATAGTCTGATAGTCCTAGCTACCATATAGTCTTATAGTCCTAGCTACCATATAGTGTGATAGTCCTAGCTACCATATAATGTGATAGTCCTAGCTACCATATAGTCTTATATTCCGAGCTACCATATAGTGTGATAGTCCTAGCTACCATATAGTCTTATAGCCCTAGCTACCATATAGTGTGATAGTCCTAGCTACCATACAGTCTGATAGCCCTAGCTACCATATAGTCTTATAGTCCTAGCTACCATATAGTATGATAGTCCTAGCTACCATATAGTCTTATAGTCCTAGCTACCATATAGTATGATGGTCCTAGCTACCATATAGTCTGATAGTCCCAGCTACCATATAGTCTTATAGTCCTAGCTACCATATAGTCTGATAGTCCTAGCTACCATATAGTCTTATATTCCGAGCTACCATATAGTGTGATAGTCCTAGCTACCATATAGTATGATAGTCCTAGCTACCATATAGTCTGATAGTCCTAGCTACCATATAGTCTGATAGTCCTAGCTACCATATAGTCTGATAGTCCTAGCTACCATATAGTCTGATAGTCCTAGCTACCATATAGTCTGATAGGCCTAGCTACCATATAGTCTTATAGTCCTAGCTACCATATAGTCTGATAGTCCTAGCTAACATATAGTCTTATAGTCCTAGCTACCATATAGTGTGATAGTCCTAGCTACCATATAATGTGATAGTCCTAGCTACCATATAGTCTGATAGTCCTAGCTACCATATAGTCTGATAGTCCTAGCTACCATATAGTCTGATAGTCCTAGCTACCATATAGTCTGATAGGCCTAGCTACCATATAGTCTTATAGTCCTAGCTACCATATAGTCTGATAGTCCTAGCTAACATATAGTCTTATAGTCCTAGCTACCATATAGTGTGATAGTCCTAGCTACCATATAGTATGATAGTCCTAGCTACCATATAGTCTGATAGTCCTAGCTACCATATAGTCTGATAGTCCTAGCTACCATATAGTCTGATAGTCCTAGCTACCATATAGTCTGATAGTCCTAGCTACCATATAGTCTTATAGTCCTAGCTACCATATAGTGTGATAGTCCTAGCTACCATATAATGTGATAGTCCTAGCTACCATATAGTCTTATATTCCGAGCTACCATATAGTGTGATAGTCCTAGCTACCAAATAGTCTTATAGCCCTAGCTACCATATAGTGTGATAGTCCTAGCTACCATACAGTCTGATAACCCTAGCTACCATATAGTCTTATAGTCCTAGCTACCATATAGTCTGATAGTCCTAGCTACCATATAGTCTGATAGTCCTAGCTACCATATAGTCTGATAGTCCTAGCTACCATATAGTCTGATAGTCCCAGCTACCATATAGTCTTATAGTCCTAGCTACCATATAGTCTGATAGTCCTAGCTACCAAATAGTCTTATATTCCGAGCTACCATATAGTGTGATAGTCCTAGCTACCATATAGTATGATAGTCCTAGCTACCATATAGTCTGATAGTCCTAGCTACCATATAGTCTGATAGTCCTAGCTACCATATAGTCTGATAGTCCTAGCTACCATATAGTCTGATAGTCCTAGCTACCATATAGTCTGATAGTCCTAGCTACCATATAGTCTGATAGTCCTAGCTACCATATAGTCTGATAGTCCTAGCTACCATATAGTCTTATAGTCCTAGCTACCATATAGTATGATAGTCCTAGCTACCATATAGTGTGATAGTCCTAGCTACCATACAGTCTGATAGTCCTAGCTAACATATAGTCTGATAGTCCTAGCTACCATATAGTGTGATAGTCCTAGCTACCATATAGTCTTATAGTCCTAGCTACCATATAGTCTGATAGTCCTAGCTACCATATAGTCTTATAGTCCTAGCTACCATATAGTCTGATAGTCATAGCTACCATATAGTGTGATAGTCCTAGCTACCATATAGTCTGATAGTCCTAGCTACCATATAGTCTGATAGTTCTAGCTACCATATAGTCTGATAGTCCTAGCTACCATATAGTCTGATAGTCCTGGCTACCATATAGTCTGATAGTCCTAGCTACCATATAGTCTGATAGTCCTAGCTACCATATAGTCTGATTGTCCTATCTACCATATAGTCTGATAGTCCTAGCTACAATATAGTGTGATAGTCCTAGCTACCATATAGTCTTATAGTCCTAGCTACCATATAGTCTGATAGTCCTAGCTAACATATAGTCTGATAGTCCTAGCTACCATATAGTGTGATAGTCCTAGCTACCATATAGTCTTATAGTCCTAGCTACCATATAGTCTGATAGTCCTAGCTACCATATAGTCTTATAGTCCTAGCTACCATATAGTCTGATAGTCATAGCTACCATATAGTGTGATAGTCCTAGCTACCATATAGTCTGATAGTCCTAGCTACCATATAGTCTGATAGTTCTAGCTACCATATAGTCTTATAGTCCTAGCTACCATATAGTCTGATAGTCCTGGTTACCATATAGTCTGATAGTCCTAGCTACCATATAGTCTGATAGTCCTAGCTACCATATAGTCTGATAGTCCTAGCTACCATATAGTCTTATAGTCCTAGCTACCATATAGTGTGATAGTCCTAGCTACCATATAATGTGATAGTCCTAGCTACCATATAGTCTTATATTCCGAGCTACCATATAGTGTGATAGTCCTAGCTACCAAATAGTCTTATAGCCCTAGCTACCATATAGTGTGATAGTCCTAGCTACCATACAGTCTGATAGCCCTAGCTACCATATAGTCTTATAGTCCTAGCTACCATATAGTCTGATAGTCCTAGCTACCATATAGTCTGATAGTCCTAGCTACCATATAGTCTGATAGTCCTAGCTACCATATAGTCTGATAGTCCCAGCTACCATATAGTCTTATAGTCCTAGCTACCATATAGTCTGATAGTCCTAGCTACCAAATAGTCTTATATTCCGAGCTACCATATAGTGTGATAGTCCTAGCTACCATATAGTATGATAGTCCTAGCTACCATATAGTCTGATAGTCCTAGCTACCATATAGTCTGATAGTCCTAGCTACCATATAGTCTGATAGTCCTAGCTACCATATAGTCTGATAGTCCTAGCTACCATATAGTCTGATAGTCCTAGCTACCATATAGTCTGATAGTCCTAGCTACCATATAGTCTGATAGTCCTAGCTACCATATAGTCTTATAGTCCTAGCTACCATATAGTATGATAGTCCTAGCTACCATATAGTGTGATAGTCCTAGCTACCATACAGTCTGATAGTCCTAGCTAACATATAGTCTGATAGTCCTAGCTACCATATAGTGTGATAGTCCTAGCTACCATATAGTCTTATAGTCCTAGCTACCATATAGTCTGATAGTCCTAGCTACCATATAGTCTTATAGTCCTAGCTACCATATAGTCTGATAGTCATAGCTACCATATAGTGTGATAGTCCTAGCTACCATATAGTCTGATAGTCCTAGCTACCATATAGTCTGATAGTTCTAGCTACCATATAGTCTGATAGTCCTAGCTACCATATAGTCTGATAGTCCTGGCTACCATATAGTCTGATAGTCCTAGCTACCATATAGTCTGATAGTCCTAGCTACCATATAGTCTGATTGTCCTATCTACCATATAGTCTGATAGTCCTAGCTAAAATATAGTGTGATAGTCCTAGCTACCATATAGTCTTATAGTCCTAGCTACCATATAGTCTGATAGTCCTAGCTAACATATAGTCTGATAGTCCTAGCTACCATATAGTGTGATAGTCCTAGCTACCATATAGTCTTATAGTCCTAGCTACCATATAGTCTGATAGTCCTAGCTACCATATAGTCTTATAGTCCTAGCTACCATATAGTCTGATAGTCATAGCTACCATATAGTGTGATAGTCCTAGCTACCATATAGTCTGATAGTCCTAGCTACCATATAGTCTGATAGTTCTAGCTACCATATAGTCTTATAGTCCTAGCTACCATATAGTCTGATAGTCCTGGTTACCATATAGTCTGATAGTCCTAGCTACCATATAGTCTGATAGTCCTAGCTACCATATAGTCTGATTGTCCTATCTACCATATAGTCTGATAGTCCTAGCTACAATATAGTGTGATAGTCCTAGCTACCATATAGTCTTATAGTCCTAGCTACCATATAGTCTGATAGTCCTAGCTACCAGATAGTCTTATAGTCCTAGCTACCAGATAGTCTGATAGTCCCAGCTACCATATAGTGTGATAATCCTAGCTACCATATAATCTGATAGTCCTAGCTACCATATAGTCTTATAGTCATAGCTACCATATAGTCTTATAGTCCTAGCTACCATATAGTCTGATTGTCATAACTACCATATAGTCTGATAGTCATAGCTACCATATAGTCTGATAGTCCTAGCTACCATACAGTCTGATAGACCTAACTACCATATAGTCTTATAGGCCTAGCTACCATATAGTCTTATAGTCCTAGCTACCATATAGTGTGATAGTCCTAGCTACCATATAGTCTGATAGTCCTAGCTACCAGATAGTCTGATAGTCCTAGCTGCCATACAGTCTAATAGACCCAGCTACCATATAGTCTGATAGTCCTAGCTACCATATAGTCTTATAGTCCTAGCTACCATATAGTCTGATAGTCCTAGCTACCATATAGTCTGATAGTCCTAGCTACCATATAGTGTGATAGTCCTAGCTACCATATAGTCTTATAGTCCTAGCTACCATATAGTCTTATAGTCCTAGCTACCATATAGTCTGATAGTTCTAGCTACCATATAGTCTGATAGTCCTAGCTACCATATAGTCTGATAGTCCTAGCTACCATATAGTCTGATAGTCATAGCTATTATATAGCCTTATAGTCCTAGTTACCATATTGTCTGATAGTCCTAGCTACCATATAGTCTGATAGTCCTAGCTAAGTTTATCCAGGTTGTCACCGGGACAGGAGAGTTGTGGTAAACTAAACCAGGTTGTCACCGGGAACGGAGAGTTGTAGTTAACTAACCCTTTAATCTAACTAACCTTAACCCTAACCCCTAGCCTAGCTAACGTTAGCATTAGCCACAACACATTTTAATTCGTAACATATTGTACATATAATAATAATAATATAATATGCCATTTAGCAGATGCTTTTATCCAAAGCGACTTACAGTCATGCATGCATACATTTTTACGTATGGGTGGTCCCGGGGATCGAACCCACTACCCTGGCTTTACAAGCGCTCTACCAATTGAGCTACAGAGGACCATATTGGAGAATTGTTACATATTCATAACATATACGAATTGTAATTCATTACATATCATATGAAATGGGTAATGGACATCCACAAATTAATACCTACCACAATAAAATGGAGAGTCTCGGATTTACATCAAGAATAATATGAAATACTCTTGAGACCAAGTTGGACAGCGGGAAGCGGAATCACAATCCATGTTGAAAGCGGAGGAGGGTAGGCTATATCATCGTTTCAGGAGATCAAAGAAATTCTGCAAAATCCAAATAAACTGAAACGGAAGTAGACTTCGGCTAAACTGTCAAAGTCTTGTGGTTATTGTGGCAGGTTATTTATTAGCTCTTGTTGAGAGTGACCATGTATGAAGGCTAGTGTCTCTCGTGTTCTTTCTAGTTGCTGGAAGTTTGAATGCCAACTGATAGTTTGCAGGGGTTTTCTAGGCTTGCTCACCATCTGACGAGGAAAGGGTGAGGATATCAACATAATATCAGTTCATAAACATACATCTAAGCATTTATCGGTAAAGATAACAAGTTAGAACTTCGAAGTTGCCGTTCCCAAGAAATGGAACGTTCCAAAAGGAGATTCCGTTGACGTCATTGACCTAATATGGTGCATCCTGGTAAATGGGCGGGGCCCGGCTATCCCGAGATGGGCGTGCCAGAGGGAGATGCGTCATTTACCCAGTCAAAACAGTAAACTTTCGGGAGGTTTGTCTGTTTAATATCAGAAAAGAAAGCATCATATATGTTTGGTTTTCTTTTATTTGTATAGAGACAAGTACAAACACATTGACACATTGAAGGTTCTAAGCTTACATATGGAATTGTTTTAAGGTGTTCTTACCAAAGATCATTTAGCTTTTTGATTTGGAATTTTAGGACCCCTTTAGGTATAAAAACAAATATGTAAAAAATGTATTTGATAAAAATTGAATTAGTCCTTTACTACTATAGCCAATAGAAACACTTTGAATAACACATTAATAAATGGCAAAAAAAGACAGTCAAAAAATAAATCATAAGGAATAAGGTTTGGAAGTGTCTGTGCTATATCTAGTGGATATTAGAAAGCTCAGGAAATATATATATATCATATATTTACACATATTATACCCCTTTTTATTGTTATTCTGTTACTTAGACAGAGACCACCATCTTGTTTGGACGCTACAGACGTCTCCTCAGATGCGGAAGGCTGCCATTGGTGCATGTGGTGGATTGAGACGCAGCCCATGCATATCTCTATCATAAACTGATGGATTTTGACAGGGATGTTTTTATTCTGTTACTTAGATTGATGCCTAGTTGTATCAATAGACTCTAGGGGGGTTTAAAGACATGCTCCGGTAGTTTGGAGACTAAGAAATTATTTTTTTTACCTCCCACTTTGGGCTGGATGTTTCAATGTGTAGTTCTTACATGTATAATCTATGAGCAGAAATACGGTCTTACCTCAATTAGCAATAAAATCCCTAGTTTGAAAGCGACTTTTCTTCAAGCTGTGCCACACCTTTTCCCCTACATTTCCCCCCACATGAGCCAGCCTCTTTGCAGTTTGAGTTCTAGCCAATGAGCTTCAGCCCCTCACATTTGAGTGACAGCTAGCAAGAGGCCTACCCAGCAGAGCGAGAGAGGGAGACCAATGATGTGGTGCACATATCTGCACATATGTGACATAGTATGCAATTATCGGGGACCACTTGTGGCTCCTGAGTGCTACTTTCACCGCTACTGCCTAAAAAGTATACAAAAGTATCAGAGAATCTCTTTAATGGGTCTGTTGAAAAGATAGTAGTGTATACATGATTGAACTGTTGCAGATATAGCAACCAGTTCTGTTGATGCAGTAACACAGTAGTTTATACATGATTTACACTAGTTGACCAACTGTATGTCTGTCTAACAGTATTACAGTACCATGTAGTTGACCTACTGTATGTCTGTCTAACAGTATTACAGTACCATGTAGTTGACCTACTGTATGTCTGTCTAACAGTATTACAGTACCATGTAGTTGACCTACTGTATGTCTGTCTAACAGTATTTCAGTACCATGTATTTGACCTACTGTATGTCTGTCTAACAGTATTACAGTACCATGTAGTTGACCTACTGTATGTCTGTCTAACAGTATTACAGTACCATGTAGTTGTCCTACTGTATGTCTGTCTAACAGTATTACAGTACCATGTAGTTGACCTACTGTATGTCTGTCTAACAGTATTACAGTACCATGTAGTTGACCTACTGTATGTCTGTCTAACAGTATTACAGTACCATGTAGTTGACCTACTGTATGTCTGTCTAACAGTATTACAGTACCATGTAGTTGACCTACTGTATGTCTGTCTAATAGTATTACAGTACCATGTAGTTGACCTACTGTATGTCTGTCTAACAGTATTACAGTACCATGTAGTTGACCTACTGTATGTCTGTCTAACAGTATTACAGTACCATGTAGTTGACCTACTGTATGTCTGTCTAACAGTATTACAGTACCATGTAGTTGACCTACTGTATGTCTGTCTAACTGAGTATTACAGTACCATGTAGTTGACCTACTGTATGTCTGTCTAACAGTATTACAGTACCATGTAGTTGACCTACTGTATGTCTGTCTAACAGTATTACAGTACCATGTAGGTCATACATGGTCACTCTCAACAAGAGCTAATAAATAACCAACCAAAATAACCACAAGACTTTGACATTCTAGCCGAAGCCTACTTCCGTTCAGTTTATTTGGATTTTTGCACAATTTATTTGATCTCCTGAAACGATGATGTAGCCTGGTCCTCTGTAGCTCAGCTGGTAGAGCACGGCGCTTGTAACGCCAGGGTGTGGATATCTTTATAGAAACTTCTGAAGGAATGTCACAAATTGACTGATCACAAGAAGCATCAAGTAAGATTTGCATAAAGCTTAAAACACATTAATAAAACAAGGTATACCAATCACTTCTTAAAAAAATGTGATACAAAATAATGTATGAATATTTAAAGTATTTACACACAAACTGTTAGTGGTAAATACAACTACATATTCCTATCCTACAGTTATAATACACATGTTCCTCTGTTTTTAAGGATCTTAATGACAGTACAGACGTATCAACTGTTAGTGGTAAATAAAACTACATATTCCTATCCTACAGTTATAATACACATGTTCCTGTGTTTTTAAGGACCTGAGTGACAACACATGTAAGACGTCTGTCCACCAGATTATACATTCCTGTCCCTAAGACTATTCTTCTGGACTCAGATCAATCAGTGTGATTTTGAACCAGCCTTCTATATACATTGACCACATTATACTGTCATTATACAACATTATCTTCACCAGATCTCAAACCAGCCTTCTACATTGACCACATTATACTGTCATTATACAACATTATCTTCACCAGATCTCAAACCAGCCTTCTACATTGACCACATTATACTGTCATTATACAACATTATCTTCACCAGATCTCAAACCAGCCTTCTACATTGACCACATTATACTGTCATTATACAACATTAT
>NW_028164153.1:92500-130000 GCF_964263955.1 Coregonus lavaretus
CAAGTCCTTGTCCTGAGCTTCATACACAACTACAGTCAGCTGCTGCAGAGTGTCTGAGTTCAGTCTAGGAGGTTGGAACATAAAGGCAGTCAGAAATATGAAGAAAAACACATGAATGAAGTTCCTATTTCTACTTCTAAAAAACTTCAGCTTCAGACTGACCTGAGAGAGAGAGGTCCCTGGTGACACAGCAGTGTGATGAGAGAGTGACCCTGGATCCAGAAGTCAGTCAGGTCCAGACACTGAACCCTCCAGAGTCTCAGCAGGGATGCCACACTACTCAGAGCCCTGGATAACACTCTCTCTGGTGGCTGGTTGCTCTTTAGGACCAGGGAGAGCTCTGGGACAGTCAGTGGAGTAGCACCTCTCCCTGTCCTCCTAACCAGTCTGGACAGTTTCACTGCCATGCCCACATTCAGCCTGGAATGAAAAGACAAAACTCAAGTGACTTTAAACAGAGAAACCATGTCAGATAAAATGCTCAACAGGAAAATAAACTATTCAATAGACCAGTGTAAGTTCTTCACTCTGTTTGTCAGAACCTAACGGACAACTAGTCCATGCTCAAACCAGGTTTATTCACTCACTGGGTCAAACAGCTGAAAGGACCAAGACATGTTTACACAAGCACATATATTTAGGCGGAGTCTCTTCCTTGCACCTCTGGACAGCCAATACATCTCTGTTGCTAGGCAGGAACTGAAGTGGGGACTGTTCCTCCTCACTTCATCTGACCTGACCTCGGCCCGAACTCCTCCCTCCTCCCTAACTCACGGCTGTCCTACACTGAAACCAGACGGTTACCCTTCTCCTCTCCATAGGATACATGAGACTACCCTTCTCCTCTCCATAGGATACATGAGATTACCCTTCTCCTCTCCATAGGATACATGAGATTAACCTTCTCCTCTCCATAGGATACATGAGATTACCCTTCTCCTCTCCATAGGATACATGAGATTACCCTTCTCCTCTCCATAGGATACATGAGATTACCCTTCTCCTCTCCATAGGATACATGAGATTACCCTTCTCCTCTCCATAGGATACATGAGATTACCCTTCTCCTCTCCATAGGATACATGAGATTACCCTTCTCCTCTCCATAGGATACATGAGATTACCCTTCTCCTCTCCATAGGATACATGAGATTACCCTTCTCCTCTCCATAGGATACATGAGATTACCCTTCTCCTCTCCATAGGATACATGAGATTACCCTTCTCCTCTCCATAGGATACATGAGATTACCCTTCTCCTCTCCATAGGATACATGAGATTACCCTTCTCCTCTCCATAGGATACATGAGATTTAACAATGACATGCTCTGACAAAATGTCAACTTTCCCCTTTCTCCCCCAGTAGATTTGCATTCACCCAGTTCTAATATGGTAACATGAATAAGGATTGTTTCAAGTTAGAACCCAACACCTGTAAAAGCTGTCTTACTGAACATACCTGAGCTTGTGTAGCTTTGACTCATGTCTCACAATAAGTAAGGCTCCTTGGAGAGAGATCTTGCTGGGGGTAAGAGTGAGGTCCACTCTGGAGGCACAGAGACCCAGGACTCTCCCCACAGACCTGCAGGTTTTCCTGGGTAACTCTCCTCTCAGTGACAGGGTGGAGCCCAAGGCCAGGAGGAGAGAGGCCAACTGCTGGTCCTCCTCTCTGGACCTCACAGGGACGGATTCACACACCCTCTGGAAGAACCTGTCATCATCACAGCTGAAACAGCAAAACATGGGGACATGAAATCAGACATTTAGGAGAGTCCAAAAGTATTGGGACAGTGACACATTTTTTGTTGTTTTGGCTCTGTACTCCAGCACTTTGACATGATACAATGACTATGAAGTTACAGCAATGTTTGTACATCCAGTGCCTTGCATTAGTATTCAATCCCCTTACATACTTTTTATTGTGTTACAACCTGGAATTAAAATGGATTCAATTAGAATGTTTTTGTCAAGAAATTACTCAAAATACTCTGTAATGTCAAAGTGGAAGAACAACATTTGTTAAAGATTAATGAAATATAAAACACTAATATACCTTGATTAGATTAGGTATTCTGAGTATAAACTTTCAGGATGTTACAAAGCATCTCAAAGAAAAAATTCACAAGATTTCTAAAAGACACATTTCTAGCATCACAAAATGTAAGAAAAATTCACAATATCTGTGTGACATTTAGTAATGCAACATTTGTTATGTCAAGAAATCTGAGTATAAATGTTACCAGATTCACCAAGATTTGAAGATTTATATTACAATGTTTCTACAAGACAATAATCACTAGCATCACATAATCACTAACCACCACACCTGTTCAGACTCACCTCAGCTGTGAGATGTAGGGCAGACACTGAAGGAAACTCCTCACTTCACTCTCTTCATCTGACCAGTCCTTCAGCTCTACTGGTTTCTTCTCTGGTTGGAGTTTCAGCACTTCTAGGAGGAGGGAGGCCTTTCTCTTTGAGAGGTCTATGGACCAGACTGCAGGAGCTGACTGGTAAACTGGCTGTAATGCTGGAAGGACACTCCTGCCTGTTTGAGTCTCATAGTCCCTCACATGTGAGTACAGATCCAGCAGGAAATCACTCTCTCTAAATGGATCATCATCATCATCATCATCATCATCATCATATGTGTATCTGCACATGGAGGATAATGTCTTTAAGATATTTTCTCCTGTCTCTGTATCATACTCAGCTGCAGCAACACTGAGTTTAGACAGAACTGACCAGGCCTCTTTATCATAACCAACAATCAACCTGAATGAGAAGACAGAGAAACATTGTTACTACATGTTATCCTAGATTCTCTGGTTAAGTCATGCAGAGGAATCACCCACAGACAAATAGTAATGTTTACATGGCAGAATGGCAAATAAAGACTAATGGAGTGATTTGGATGAACAGATGTTTTATTAACAAGATAAATAGCTGGTACAATATGACACATCTCTGGAAAAAAAACACTCACCTCAGCTGTGAGATGTAGGGCAGACACTGAAGGAAACTCCTCACTTCACTCTCTTTATCTGACCAGCCCTTCAGCTCTACTGGTTTCTTCTCTGGTTGGAGTTTCAGCACTTCTAGGAGGAGGGAGGCCTTTCTCTTTGAGAGGTCTATGGACCAGACTGCAGGAGCTGACTGGTAAACTGGCTGTAATGCTGGAAGGACACTCCTGCCTGTTTGAGTCTCATAGTCCTTCACATGCGAGTACAGATCCAGCAGGAAATCACATTTCTGACTGTGATATACTTTAGACAGTGGCAACAGTTTCTCTACAGTTGTTTGTATGGTTCCTCTCTCATGGAGAGCTGCTTGAAGACACAGATTCAGTAGGAATATCTTCTCTCTCTTTGTCCTCTCTTCAGGGGATCTTCTCTGATCCTGTGGTGGAGGAAAACTGCAAGAACAGTTAAACAACAAATAGATGAATATGTGAGAGATGTTTGAATTTCTGATGGTCACATTATGGCGGTTAAAATACAATGACTATCTTTCTAAACTCATCATCCACTTAAATTGTTCCTTAAAATCCTGACTACGAAGTAAGATTGCATCTTTTTAAACGGTATGTGTCTGTTTAGTTTATTAAGTTACTGCAGAAAGCTACAAACTTCCTCTCTAAAGGGAAAAACAGGGACAGACAACTACAATCTCTGAACTGTACTGATCCAACTCACCTCAGCTGTGAGATGTAGGGCAGACACTGAAGGAAACTCCTCACTTCACTCTCTTCATCTGACCAGCCCTTCAGCTCTACTGGTTTCTTCTCTGGTTGGAGTTTCAGCACTTCTAGGAGGAGGGAGGCCTTTCTCTCTGAGAGGTCTATGGACCAGACTGCAGGAGCTGACTGGTAAACTGGCTGTAATGCTGGAAGGACACTCCTGCCTGTTTGAGTCTCATAGTCCTTCACATGTGAGTACAGATCGAGCAGGAAATCACTCTCTCTAAATGGATCATCATCATCATCATCATCATCATCATATGTGTATCTGCACATGGAGGATAATGTCTTTAAGATATTTTCTCCTGTCTCTGTATCATACTCAGCTGCAGCAACACTGAGTTTAGACAGAACTGACCAGGCCTCTTTATCACAACCAACAATAAACCTGAATGAGAAGACAGAGAAACATTGTTACTACATGTTATCCTAGATTCTCTGGTTAAGTCATGCAGAGGAATCACCCACAGACAAATAATAATGTTTACATGGCAGAATGGCAAATAAAGATTAATGGAGTGATTTGGATAAACAGATGTCTTATTAACTAGATAAATAGCTGGTACAATATGACACATCTCTGAAGAAAAAACACTCACCTCAGCTGTGAGATGTAGGGCAGACACTGAAGGAAACTCCTCACTTCACTCTCTTCATCTGACCAGCCCTTCAGCTCTACTGGTTTCTTCTCTGGTTGGAGTTTCAGCACTTCTAGGAGGAGGGAGGCCTTTCTCTTTGAGAGGTCTATGGACCAGACTGCAGGAGCTGACTGGTAAACTGGCTGTAATGCTGGAAGGACACTCCTGCCTGTTTGAGTCTCATAGTCCTTCACATGTGCGTACAGATCCAGCAGGAAATCCCATTTCTGACTGTGATATACTTCAGACAGTGACAACAGTTTCTCTACAGTTGTTTGTATGGTTCCTCTCTCATGGAGAGCTGCTTGAAGACACAGATTCAGTAGGAATATCTTCTCTCTCTTTGTCCTCTCTTCAGGGGATCTTCTCTGATCCTGTGGTGGAGGAAAACTGAAAGAACAGTTAAACAACAAATAGATGAATATGTGAGAGATGTTTGAATTTCTGATGGTCACATTATGGCGGTTAAAATACAATGACTATCTTTCTAAACTCATCATCCACTTAAATTGTTCCTTAAAATCCTGACCACGAAGTAAGATTGCATCTTTTTAAACGGTATGTGTCTGTTTAGTTTATTAAGTTACTGCAGAAAGCTACAAACTTCCTCTCTAAAGGGAAAAACAGGGACAGACAACTACAATCTCTGAACTGTACGGATCCAACTCACCTCAGCTGTGAGATGTAGGGCAGACACTGAAGGAAACTCCTCACTTCACTCTCTTCATCTGACCAGCCCTTCAGCTCTACTGGTTTCTTCTCTGGTTGGAGTTTCAGCACTTCTAGGAGGAGGGAGGCCTTTCTCTCTGAGAGGTCTATGGACCAGACTGCAGGAGCTGACTGGTAAACTGTCTGTAATGCTGGAAGGACACTCCTGCCTGTTTGAGTCTCATAGTCCTTCACATGTGAGTACAGATCCAGCAGGAAATCACTCTGTTCAGAATTGTCTCCATAGAGAAAAGGAAAGGTGCTGTAAGTCCACATTGATGATACCAGCTTCAGTGTCTTCTCTCCTGTCTGCTCCTCCCACTCTGCTGCTTGAGACAGGAGATCCACCAGGAACTTGATCTGCTTTGAGTGATCAGACCTCCATGGATGGAAACTGCAACAAGGACAATAACAGCTGATTCAGACATGGATGAACACATGAAACCAGTCATAGCTAAAGATATATGAAGTAGTTATACATTTACATAATGTGCTTTGTTTATATGTAAAAGTATTTAATTTTAGAGACATTCACATTATGTATGTGTAACATTTAGTAATGCAACATTTGTTATGTCAGGAAATCAGGGGATAACCTGGAATTAAACTGGATTCAATTAGAATGTTTTGGTCAAGAATTTACAATAACAGGTAGGGGTTAGCATTTTATATCATACCCCCAAGACATGCTAACCTCTCACCATTACACTAACAGGTAGGGGTTAGCATTTTATATCATACCCCCAAGACATGCTAACCTCTCACCATTACAATAACAGGTAGGGGTTAGCATTTTATATCATACCCCCAAGACATGCTAACCTCTCACCATTACAATAACAGGTAGGGGTTAGCATTTTATATCATACCCCCAAGACATGCTAACCTCTCACCATTACAATAACAGGGAGGGGTTAGCATTTTATATCATACCCCCAAGACATGCTAACCTCTCACCATTACAATAACAGGTAGGGGTTAGCATTTTATATCACATCCCCAAGACATGCTACCCTCTCACCATTACAATAACAGGGAGGGGTTAGCATTTTATATCATACCCCCAAGACATGCTAACCTCTCACCATTACAATAACAGGTAGGGGTTAGCATTTTATATCATACCCCCAAGACATGCTAACCTCTCACCATTACAATAACAGGTAGGGGTTAGCATTTTATATCATACCCCCAAGACATGCTAACCTCTCACCATTACAATAACAGGTAGGGGTTAGCATTTTATATCATACCCCCAAGACATGCTAACCTCTCACCATTACACTAACTAACTTTGGAGGGTATAATATTTATGCCTCTGTAACCTTATCACTCATCATTATTCACGATTCATTCAGGATTATCCGAGCTCATGGTAGCATCCACATGAATGTAGAAGTGTTTAGAAACATATTCTGTTCTTATTTACAATAAAAGTGACTCCAAAATGACACAATACATTATTTAACATTAATTTCTATTGGACACTAAATAATCTGAAACACAACCAAAACAAACAGCAAATGCATCCAACAAATGTGTAGAACCACAAGCTTGATGTAGTCATTGCGTTCGAGGAATATAGGACCAAATACTACACTATGGAATACTTTAATACACATAAGTGAATATGCCCAAATACTTTTGGTTCCCTAAAATGGGGGGACTTCTACAAAAAGTGCTGTAATTTTGAACAGTTCACCCGATATGGATGAAGATACCCTCCAATTAAAGCTGACAGTCTGCACTTTAACCTCATTGTAGTTGAATCATTTAAAATCCAAAGTGCTGGAGTACAGAGCCAAAATAAATGTGCCAAAACAAAATGTGTCAATGTCCCAATACTTTGACCTCACTGTGCATGAATACATGCCTGTCATATGGACACGTAATACCATGTCACAGAGAAAGTTCCATAATATGCAGGACATTTGGTTTTGTAGATTAGGTATTCTGAGTATCAACTTTCAGGTTTCATGTTACAAAACATCTCAAACATAAAATTCACAAGATTTCTAAAAGACAAATGTCTAGCATCACAAAATGTAGAAAAATTCACAATATCTGTGTGACATTTAGTAATGCAACATTTGTTATGTCAAGAAATCTGAGTATAAATGTTACCAGATTCACCAACACTTGAAGATTTATATTACAATGTTTCTACAAGACAATAATCACTAGCATCACATAATCACTAACCACCACACGTTCAGACTCACCTCAGCTGTGAGATGTAGGGCAGACACTGAAGGAAACTCCTCACTTCACTCTCTTCATCTGACCAGCCCTTCAGCTTTACTGGTTTCTTCTCTGGTTGGAGTTTCAGCACTTCTAGGAGGAGGGAGGCCTTTTTCTCTGAGAGGTCTATGGACCAGACTTCAGGACTGGCTGACTGGTAAACTGTCTGTAATGCTGGAAGGACACTCCTGCCTGTTTGAGTCTCATAGTCCTTCACATGTGAGTAGAGATCCAGCAGGAAATCCCATTTCTGACTGTGATATACTTCAGACAGTGAAAACAGTTTCTCTACAGTTGTTTGTATGGTTCCTCTCTCATGGAGAGCTGCTTGAAGACACAGATTCAGTAGGAATATCTTCTCTCTCTTTGTCCTCTCTTCAGGGGAACTTCTTTGATCCTGTGGTGGAGGAAAACTGCAAGAACAGTTAAACAACAAATAGATGAATATGTGAGAGATATTTGAATTTCTGATGGTTATATTATGGTGGGTAAAATACAATGACTCTCTTTCTAAACTCATCATCCACTTAAATTGTTCCTTAAAATCCTGACCACAAAGTAAGATTGCATATTTTGAAGCAGTATGTGTCTGTTTAGTTTATTAAGTTACTGTAGAAAGCTAAACGCATCCTCTCTAAAGGGAAATACAAGGACAGACAACTACAATCTCTGAACTGTACGGATCCAACTCACCTCAGCTGTGAGATGTAGGGCAGACACTGAAGGAAACTCCTCACTTCACTCTCTTCATCTGACCAGCCCTTCAGCTCTACTGGTTTCTTCTCTGGTTGGAGTTTCAGCACTTCTAGGAGGAGGGATGCCTTTCTCTCTGAGAGGTCTATGGACCAGACTTCAGGACTGGCTGACTGGTAAACTGTCTGTAATGCTGGAAGGACACTCCTGCCTGTTTGAGTCTCATAGTCCTTCACATGTGAGTACAGATCCAGCAGGAAATCACATTTCTGATAGCGATATACTTTAGAAAGTGAAAACACTTTCTCTAAAGTTGTTTGTATGGTTCCTCTCTCATGGAGAGCTGCTTGAAGACACAGATTCAGTAGGAATATCTTCTCTCTCCTTGTCCTCTCTATATTATCCTTCAGTAGAGGAAATCTGAACAAACAGTTTAAAACACAGATGATATACAGGTGAGTAATGAGGACTGATATGAGTAACAGGGTTGGGGAACTGAAAACCAATAGCACTTTACGACTCCATCTTTCTATAACAATACAACTATGAATTGGAATTTTGTTCAATTTCAATTCCTACTGAATTAGAGTTTCTACAGCATCTTCATATGTTCATGTATTAAAAAGATAAAGATGATGTAAAAACAGAAATACTATCTCCACCAGTTCAATGACACATGGACTCTTGTTGGATAAACTCCCTCACCTCAGCTTTGAGATGTAGGGCAGACACTGCAGGAAACTCCTCACTTCACTCTCTTCATCTGACCAGCCCTTCAGCTTTACTGGTTTCTTCTGTGGTTGGAGTTTCAGCAATTCTAGGAGGAGGGAGGCCTTTCTCTTTGAGAAGTCTATGGACCAGACTGCAGGAGCTGACTGGTAAACTGGCTGTAATGCTGGAAGGACACTCCTGCCTGTTTGAGTCTCATAGTCCTTCACATGTGAGTACAGATCCAGCAGGAAATCACTCTGTTTAGAATTGTCTCCACTGAGAAAAGGAAAGGTGCTGTAAGTCCACACTGATGATACCAGCTTCAGTGTCTTCTCTCCTGTCTGCTCCTCCCACTCTGATGCTTGAGACAGGAGATCCACCAGGAACTTGATCAGCTTTGAGGGATCAGACCTCCGTGGATAGAAACTGCAACAAGGACAGTAACAGCTGATTCAGACATGGATGAACACATGAAACCAGTCATAGCTAAAGATATATGAAGTAGTTATACATTTACATAATGTGCTTTGATTATATGTAAAAGTATTTACTTTTAGAGACATTCACATGATGTATGTGTGACATTTAGTAATGCAACATTTGTTATGTAAGGAAATCAGGGGATAACCTGGAATTAAACTGGATTCAATTAGAATGTTTTTGTCAAGAATTTACAATAACAGGGAGGGGTTAGCATTTTATATCATACCCCCAAGACATGCTAACCTTTCACCATTACACTAACAGGGAGGGGTTAGCATTTTATATCATACCCCCAAGACATGCTAACCTCTCACCATTATAATAACAGGGAGGGGTTAGCATTTTATATCATAACCCCAAGACATGCTAACCTCTCACCATTACAATAACAGGTAGGGGTTAGCATTTTATATCATACCCCCAAGACATGCTAACCTCTCACCATTACAATAACAGGTAGGGGTTAGCATTTTATATCATACCCCCAAGACATGCTAACCTCTCACCATTACAATAACAGGTAGGGGTTAGCATTTTATATCATACCCCCAAGACATGCTAACCTCTCACCATTACAATAACAGGTAGGGGTTAGCATTGTCTTTGGAAGGTATAATATTCATGCCTCTGTAACCTTCCCTCTCATCATTATTCACGATTCATTCAGGATTATGCGAGATCATGGAAGCATCCACATTAATGTAGAAGTGTTTAGAAACATATTCTGTTCTTATTTACAATAAAACACAATACATTATTTAACATTCATTTCTATTGGACACTAAATAATCTGTGGAATACTTTAATACACATAAGTGAATATGCCCAAATACTTTTGGTTCCCTAAAATGGGGGGACTTTTACAAAAAGTGCTGTAATTTCGAAACAGTTCACCCGATATGGATGAAGATACCCTCCAATTAAAGCTGACAGTCTGCACCTTAACCTCATTGTAGTTGAATCATTTAAAATCCAAAGTGCTGGAGCACAGAGCCAAAATAAATGTGCCAAAACAAAATGTGTCAATGTCCCAATACTTTGACCTCACTGTGCATGAATATATGCCTGTCATATGGACACGTAATACCATGTCACAGAGAAAGTTCCATAATATGCAGGACATTTGGTTTTGTAGATTAGGTATTCTGAGTATAAACTTTCAGGTTTCATGTTACAAAACGTCTCCAAAAAAAAATCACAAGATTTCTAAAAGACAAATGTCTAGCATCACAAAATGTAGAAAAATTCACAATATCTGTGTGACATTTAGTAATGCAACATTTGTTATGTCAAGAAATCTGAGTATAAATGTTACCAGATTCACCAACACTTGAAGTTTTATATTACAATGTTTCTACAAGCTAATAATCACTAGCATCACATAATCACTAACCACCACACGTTCAGACTCACCTCAGCTGTGAGATGTAGGGCAGACACTGAAGGAAACTCCTCACTTCACTCTCTTCATCTGACCAGCCCTTCAGCTCTACTGGATTCTTCTCTGGTTGGAGTTTCAGCACTTCTAGGAGGAGGGAGGCCTTTCTCTCTGAGAGGTCTATGGACCAGACTGCAGGAGCTGACTGGTAAACTGGCTGTAATGCTGGAAGGACACTCCTGCCTGTTTGAGTCTCATAGTCCTTCACATGTGAGTACAGATCCAGCAGGAAATCACATTTCTGATAGTGATATACTTCAGACAGTGACAACAGTTTCTCTACAGTTGTTTGTATGGTTCCTCTCTCATGGAGAGCTGCTTGAAGACACAGATTCAGTAGGAATATCTTCTCTCTCTTTGTCCTCTCTTCAGGGGAACTTCTTTGATCCTGTGGTGGAGGAAAACTGCAAGAACAGTTAAACAACAAATAGATGAATATGTGAGAGATATTTGAATTTCTGATGGTCATATTATGGTGGGTAAAATACAATGACTCTCTTTCTAAACTCATCATCCACTTAAATTGTTCCTTAAAATCCTGACCACAAAGTAAGATTGCATATTTTGAAGCAGTATGTGTCTGTTTAGTTTATTAAGTTACTGTAGAAAGCTAAACGCATCCTCTCTAAAGGGAAATACAAGGACAGACAACTACAATCTCTGAACTGTACGGATCCAACTCACCTCAGCTGTGAGATGTAGGGCAGACACTGAAGGAAACTCCTCACTTCACTCTCTTCATCTGACCAGCCCTTCAGCTCTACTGGTTTCTTCTCTGGTTGGAGTTTCAGCACTTCTAGGAGGAGGGATGCCTTTCTCTCTGAGAGGTCTATGGACCAGACTTCAGGACTGGCTGACTGGTAAACAGTCTGTAATGCTGGAAGGACACTCCTGCCTGTTTGAGTCTCATAGTCCTTCACATGTGAGTACAGATCCAGCAGGAAATCACATTTCTGATAGCGATATACTTTAGAAAGTGAAAACACTTTCTCTAAAGTTGTTTGTATGGTTCCTCTCTCATGGAGAGCTGATTGAAGACACAGATTCAGTAGGAATATCTTCTCTCTCCTTGTCCTCTCTATATTATCCTTCAGTAGAGGAAATCTGAACAAACAGTTTAAAACACAGATGATATACAGGTGAGTAATAAGGACTGATATGAGTAACAGGGTTGGGGAACTGAAAACCAATAGCACTTTACGACTCCATCTTTCTATAACAATACAACTATGAATTGGAATTTTGTTCAATTTCAATTCCTACTGAATTAGAGTTTCTACAGCATCTTCATATGTTCATGTATTAAAAAGATAAAGATGATGTAAAAACAGAAATACTATCTCCACCAGTTCAATGACACATGGACTCTTGTTGGATAAACTCCCTCACCTCAGCTGTGAGATGTAGGGCAGACACTGAAGGAAACTCCTCACTTCACTCTCTTCATCTGACCAGCCCTTCAGCTCTACTGGTTTCTTCTCTGGTTGGAGTTTCAGCACTTCTAGGAGGTGGGAGGCCTTTCTTTTTGAGAGGTCTATGGACCAGACTGCAGGAGCTGACTGGTAAACTGGCTGTAATCCTGGAAGGACACTCCTGCCTGTTTGAGTCTCATAGTCCTTCACATGTGAGTACAGATCCAGCAGGAAATCCCATTTCTGACTGTGATATACTTCAGACAGTGACAACAGTTTCTCTACAGTTGTTTGTATGGTTCCTCTCTCATGGAGAGCTGCTTGAAGACACAGATTCAGTAGGAATATCTTCTCTCTCTTTGTCCTCTCTTCAGGGGAACTTCTTTGATCCTGTGGTGGAGGAAAACTGCAAGAACAGTTAAACAACAAATAGATGAATATGTGAGAGATATTTGAATTTCTGATGGTCATATTATGGTGGGTAAAATACAATGACTCTCTTTCTAAACTCATCATCCACTTAAATTGTTCCTTAAAATCCTGACCACAAAGTAAGATTGCATATTTTGAAGCAGTATGTGTCTGTTTAGTTTATTAAGTTACTGTAGAAAGCTAAACGCATCCTCTCTAAAGGGAAATACAAGGACAGACAACTACAATCTCTGAACTGTACGGATCCAACTCACCTCAGCTGTGAGATGTAGGGCAGACACTGAAGGAAACTCCTCACTTCACTCTCTTCATCTGACCAGCCCTTCAGCTTTACTGGTTTCTTCTCTGGTTGGAGTTTCAGCACTTCTAGGAGGAGGGAGGCCTTTCTCTCTGAGAGGTCTATGGACCAGACTTTAGGACTGGCTGACTGGTAAACTGTCTGTAATGCTGGAAGGACTCTCCTGCCTGTTTGAGTCTCATAGTCCTTCACACGTGAGTACAGATCCAGCAGGAAATCACATTTCTGATGGCGATATACTTTAGAAAGTGAAAACACTTTCTCTAAAGTTGTTTGTATGGTTCCTCTCTCATGGAGAGCTGCTTGAAGACACAGATTCAGTAGGAATATCTTCTCTCTCCTTGTCCTCTCTATATTATCCTTCAGTAGAGGAAATCTGAACAAACAGTTTAAAACACAGATGATATACAGGTGAGTAATGAGGACTGATATGAGTAACAGGGTTGGGGAACTGAAAACCAATAGCACTTTATGACTCCATCTTTCTATAACAATACAACTATGAATTGGAATTTTGTTCAATTTCAATTCCTACTGAATTAGAGTTTCTACAGCATCTTCATATGTTCATGTATTAAAAAGATAAAGATGATGTAAAAACAGAAATACTATCTCCACCAGTTCAATGACACATGGACTCTTGTTGGATAAACTCCCTCACCTCAGCTTTGAGATGTAGGGTAGACACTGCAGGAAACTCCTCACTTCACTCTCTTCATCTGACCAGCCCTTCAGCTTTACTGGTTTCTTCTGTGGTTGGAGTTTCAGCAATTCTAGGAGGAGGGAGGCCTTTCTCTTTGAGAAGTCTATGGACCAGACTGCAGGAGCTGACTGGTAAACTGGCTGTAATGCTGGAAGGACACTCCTGCCTGTTTGAGTCTCATAGTCCTTCACATGTGAGTACAGATCCAGCAGGAAATCACTCTGTTTAGAATTGTCTCCACTGAGAAAAGGAAAGGTGCTGTAAGTCCACACTGATGATACCAGCTTCAGTGTCTTCTCTCCTGTCTGCTCCTCCCACTCTGATGCTTGAGACAGGAGATCCACCAGGAACTTGATCAGCTTTGAGGGATCAGACCTCCGTGGATAGAAACTGCAACAAGGACAGTAACAGCTGATTCAGACATGGATGAACACATGAAACCAGTCATAGCTAAAGATATATGAAGTAGTTATACATTTACATAATGTGCTTTGATTATATGTAAAAGTATTTACTTTTAGAGACATTCACATGATGTATGTGTGACATTTAGTAATGCAACATTTGTTATGTCAGGAAATCAGGGGATAACCTGGAATTAAACTGGATTCAATTAGAATGTTTTTGTCAAGAATTTACAATAACAGGGAGGGGTTAGCATTTTATATCATACCCCCAAGACATGCTAACCTTTCACCATTACACTAACAGGGAGGGGTTAGCATTTTATATCATACCCCCAAGACATGCTAACCTCTCACCATTACAATAACAGGTAGGGGTTAGCATTTTATATCATACCCCCAAGACATGCTAACCTCTCACCATTACACTAACAGGGAGGGGTTAGCATTTTATATCATACCCCCAAGACATGCTAACCTCTCACTATTACAATAACAGGTAGGGGTTAGCATTTTATATCATACCCCCAAGACATGCTAACCTCTCACCATTACACTAACAGGTAGGGGTTAGCATTTTATATCATACCCCCAAGACATGCTAACCTCTCACCATTACAATAACAGGTAGGGGTTAGCATTTTATATCATACCCCCAAGACATGCTAACCTCTCACCATTACAATAACAGGTAGGGGTTAGCATTTTATATCATACCCCCAAGACATGCTAACCTCTCACCATTACAATAACAGGTAGGGGTTAGCATTTTATATCATACCACCAAGACATGCTAACCTCTCACCATTACAATAACAGGTAGGGGTTAGCATTTTATATCATACCCCCAAGACATGCTAACCTCTCACCATTACACTAACAGGTAGGGGTTAGCATTTTATATCATACCCCCAAGACATGCTAACCTCTCACCATTACAATAACAGGTAGGGGTTAGCATTTTATATCATACCCCCAAGACATGCTAACCTCTCACCATTACAATAACAGGTAGGGGTTAGCATTTTATATCATACCACCAAGACATGCTAACCTCTCACCATTACAATAACAGGTAGGGGTTAGCATTTTATATCATACCCCCAAGACATGCTAACCTCTCACCATTACACTAACAGGTAGGGGTTAGCATTTTATATCATACCCCCAAGACATGCTAACCTCTCACCATTACAATAACAGGTAGGGGTTAGCATTTTATATCATACCCCCAAGACATGCTAACCTCTCACCATTACACTAACAGGTAGGGGTTAGCATTTTATATCATACCCCCAAGACATGCTAACCTCTCACCATTACAATAACAGGTAGGGGTTAGCATTTTATATCATACCCCCAAGACATGCTAACCTCTCACCATTACAATAACAGGTAGGGGTTAGCATTTTATATCATACCCCCAAGACATGCTAACCTCTCACCATTACAATAACAGGGAGGGGTTAGCATTGTCTTTGGAAGGTATAATATTCATGCCTCTGTAACCTTCCCACTCATCATTATTCACGATTCATTCAGGATTATGCGAGATCATGGAAGCATCCACATTAATGTAGAAGTGTTTAGAAACATATTCTGTTCTTATTTACAATAAAACACAATACATTATTTAACATTCATTTCTATTGGACACTAAATAATCTGTGGAATACTTTAATACACATAAGTGAATATGCCCAAATACTTTTGGGTCCCTAAAATGGGGGGACTTTTACAAAAGGTGCTGTAATTTCGAAACAGTTCACCCGATATGGATGAAGATACCCTCCAATTAAAGCTGACAGTCTGCACTTTAACCTCATTGTAGTTGAATCATTTAAAATCCAAAGTGCTGGAGCACAGAGCCAAAATAAATGTGCCAAAACAAAATGTGTCAATGTCCCAATACTTTGACCTCACTGTGCATGAATATATGCCTGTCATATGGACACGTAATACCATGTCACAGAGAAAGTTCCATAATATGCAGGACATTTGGTTTTGTAGATTAGGTATTCTGAGTATAAACTTTCAGGTTTCATGTTACAAAACGTCTAAAAAAAAAAATCACAAGATTTCTAAAAGACAAATGTCTAGCATCACAAAATGTAGAAAAATTCACAATATCTGTGTGACATTTAGTAATGCAACATTTGTTATGTCAAGAAATCTGAGTATAAATGTTACCAGATTCACCAACACTTGAAGTTTTATATTACAGTGTTTCTACAAGCTAATAATCACTAGCATCACATAATCACTAACCACCACACGTTCAGACTCACCTCAGCTGTGAGATGTAGGGCAGACACTGAAGGAAACTCCTCACTTCACTCTCTTCATCTGACCAGCCCTTCAGCTCTACTGGATTCTTCTCTGGTTGGAGTTTCAGCACTTCTAGGAGGAGGGAGGCCTTTCTTTTTGAGAGGTCTATGGACCAGACTGCAGGAGCTGACTGGTAAACTGGCTGTAATGCTGGAAGGACACTCCTGCCTGTTTGAGTCTCATAGTCCTTCACATGTGAGTACAGATCCAGCAGGAAATCCCATTTCTGACTGTGATATACTTCAGACAGTGACAACAGTTTCTCTACAGTTGTTTTTATGGTTCCTCTCTCATGGAGAGCTGCTTGAAGACACAGATTCAGTAGGAATATATTCTCTCTCTTTGTCCTCTCTTCAGGGGAACTTCTTTGATCCTGTGGTGGAGGAAAACTGCAAGAACAGTTAAACAACAAATAGATGAATATGTGAGAGATATTTGAATTTCTGATGGTCATATTATGGTGGGTAAAATACAATGACTCTCTTTCTAAACTCATCATCCACTTAAATTGTTCCTTAAAATCCTGACCACAAAGTAAGATTGCATATTTTGAAGCAGTATGTGTCTGTTTAGTTTATTAAGTTACTGTAGAAAGCTAAACGCATCCTCTCTAAAGGGAAATACAAGGACAGACAACTACAATCTCTGAACTGTACGGATCCAACTCACCTCAGCTGTGAGATGTAGGGCAGACACTGAAGGAAACTCCTCACTTCACTCTCTTCATCTGACCAGCCCTTCAGCTCTACTGGTTTCTTCTCTGGTTGGAGTTTCAGCACTTCTAGGAGGAGGGATGCCTTTCTCTCTGAGAGGTCTATGGACCAGACTTCAGGACTGGCTGACTGGTAAACTGTCTGTAATGCTGGAAGGACACTCCTGCCTGTTTGAGTCTCATAGTCCTTCACATGTGAGTACAGATCCAGCAGGAAATCACATTTCTGATAGCGATATACTTTAGAAAGTGAAAACACTTTCTCTAAAGTTGTTTGTATGGTTCCTCTCTCATGGAGAGCTGATTGAAGACACAGATTCAGTAGGAATATCTTCTCTCTCCTTGTCCTCTCTATATTATCCTTCAGTAGAGGAAATCTGAACAAACAGTTTAAAACACAGATGATATACAGGTGAGTAATAAGGACTGATATGAGTAACAGGGTTGGGGAACTGAAAACCAATAGCACTTTACGACTCCATCTTTCTATAACAATACAACTATGAATTGGAATTTTGTTCAATTTCAATTCCTACTGAATTAGAGTTTCTACAGCATCTTCATATGTTCATGTATTAAAAAGATAAAGATGATGTAAAAACAGAAATACTATCTCCACCAGTTCAATAACACATGGACTCTTGTTGGATAAACTCCCTCACCTCAGCTGTAAGATGTAGGGCAGACACTGAAGGAAACTCCTCACTTCACTCTCTTCATCTGACCAGCCCTTCAGCTCTACTGGTTTCTTCTGTGGTTGGAGTTTCAGCACTTCTAGGAGGTGGGAGGCCTTTCTTTTTGAGAGGTCTATGGACCAGACTGCAGGAGCTGACTGGTAAACTGGCTGTAATCCTGGAAGGACACTCCTGCCTGTTTGAGTCTCATAGTCCTTCACATGTGAGTACAGATCCAGCAGGAAATCCCATTTCTGACTGTGATATACTTCAGACAGTGACAACAGTTTCTCTACAGTTGTTTGTATGGTTCCTCTCTCATGGAGAGCTGCTTGAAGACACAGATTCAGTAGGAATATCTTCTCTCTCTTTGTCCTCTCTTCAGGGGAACTTCTTTGATCCTGTGGTGGAGGAAAACTGCAAGAACAGTTAAACAACAAATAGATGAATATGTGAGAGATATTTGAATTTCTGATGGTCATATTATGGTGGGTAAAATACAATGACTCTCTTTCTAAACTCATCATCCACTTAAATTGTTCCTTAAAATCCTGACCACAAAGTAAGATTGCATATTTTGAAGCAGTATGTGTCTGTTTAGTTTATTAAGTTACTGTAGAAAGCTAAACGCATCCTCTCTAAAGGGAAATACAAGGACAGACAACTACAATCTCTGAACTGTACGGATCCAACTCACCTCAGCTGTGAGATGTAGGGCAGACACTGAAGGAAACTCCTCACTTCACTCTCTTCATCTGACCAGCCCTTCAGCTTTACTGGTTTCTTCTCTGGTTGGAGTTTCAGCACTTCTAGGAGGAGGGAGGCCTTTCTCTCTGAGAGGTCTATGGACCAGACTTTAGGACTGGCTGACTGGTAAACTGTCTGTAATGCTGGAAGGACTCTCCTGCCTGTTTGAGTCTCATAGTCCTTCACACGTGAGTACAGATCCAGCAGGAAATCACATTTCTGATGGCGATATACTTTAGAAAGTGAAAACACTTTCTCTAAAGTTGTTTGTATGGTTCCTCTCTCATGGAGAGCTGCTTGAAGACACAGATTCAGTAGGAATATCTTCTCTCTCCTTGTCCTCTCTATATTATCCTTCAGTAGAGGAAATCTGAACAAACAGTTTAAAACACAGATGATATACAGGTGAGTAATGAGGACTGATATGAGTAACAGGGTTGGGGAACTGAAAACCAATAGCACTTTATGACTCCATCTTTCTATAACAATACAACTATGAATTGGAATTTTGTTCAATTTCAATTCCTACTGAATTAGAGTTTCTACAGCATCTTCATATGTTCATGTATTAAAAAGATAAAGATGATGTAAAAACAGAAATACTATCTCCACCAGTTCAATGACACATGGACTCTTGTTGGATAAACTCCCTCACCTCAGCTTTGAGATGTAGGGCAGACACTGAAGGAAACTCCTCACTTCACTCTCTTCATCTGACCAGCCCTTCAGCTTTACTGGTTTCTTCTGTGGTTGGAGTTTCAGCAATTCTAGGAGGAGGGAGGCCTTTCTCTTTGAGAAGTCTATGGACCAGACTGCAGGAGCTGACTGGTAAACTGGCTGTAATGCTGGAAGGACACTCCTGCCTGTTTGAGTCTCATAGTCCTTCACATGTGAGTACAGATCCAGCAGGAAATCACTCTGTTTAGAATTGTCTCCACTGAGAAAAGGAAAGGTGCTGTAAGTCCACACTGATGATACCAGCTTCAGTGTCTTCTCTCCTGTCTGCTCCTCCCACTCTGATGCTTGAGACAGGAGATCCACCAGGAACTTGATAAGCTTTGAGGGATCAGACCTCCGTGGATAGAAACTGCAACAAGGACAGTAACAGCTGATTCAGAAATGGATGAACACATGAAACCAGTCATAGCTAAAGATATATGAAGTAGTTATACATTTACATAATGTGCTTTGATTATATGTAAAAGTATTTACTTTTAGAGACATTCACATGATGTATGTGTGACATTTAGTAATGCAACATTTGTTATGTCAGGAAATCAGGGGATAACCTGGAATTAAACTGGATTCAATTAGAATGTTTTTGTCAAGAATTTACAATAACAGGGAGGGGTTAGCATTTTATATCATACCCCCAAGACATGCTAACCTTTCACCATTACACTAACAGGGAGGGGTTAGCATTTTATATCATACCCCCAAGACATGCTAACCTCTCACCATTACAATAACAGGTAGGGGTTGGCATTTTATATCATACCCCCAAGACATGCTAACCTCTCACCATTACACTAACAGGTTGGGGTTAGCATTTTATATCATACCCCCAAGACATGCTAACCTCTCACCATTACAATAACAGGTAGGGGTTAGCATTTTATATCATACCCCCAAGACATGCTAACCTCTCACCATTACAATAACAGGTAGGGGTTAGCATTTTATATCATACCCCCAAGACATGCTAACCTCTCACCATTACACTAACAGGGAGGGGTTAGCATTTTATATCATACCCCCAAGACATGCTAACCTCTCACTATTACAATAACAGGTAGGGGTTAGCATTTTATATCATACCCCCAAGACATGCTAACCTCTCACCATTACACTAACAGGTAGGGGTTAGCATTTTATATCATACCCCCAAGACATGCTAACCTCTCACCATTACAATAACAGGTAGGGGTTAGCATTTTATATCATACCCCCAAGACATGCTAACCTCTCACCATTACACTAACAGGTAGGGGTTAGCATTTTATATCATACCCCCAAGACATGCTAACCTCTCACCATTACAATAACAGGTAGGGGTTAGCATTTTATATCATACCCCCAAGACATGCTAACCTCTCACCATTACAATAACAGGTAGGGGTTAGCATTTTATATCATACCCCCAAGACATGCTAACCTCTCACCATTACAATAACAGGTAGGGGTTAGCATTTTATATCATACCCCCAAGACATGCTAACCTCTCACCATTACAATAACAGGTAGGGGTTAGCATTGTCTTTGGAAGGTATAATATTCATGCCTCTGTAACCTTCCCACTCATCATTATTCACGATTCATTCAGGATTATGCGAGATCATGGAAGCATCCACATTAATGTAGAAGTGTTTAGAAACATATTCTGTTCTTATTTACAATAAAACACAATACATTATTTAACATTCATTTCTATTGGACACTAAATAATCTGTGGAATACTTTAATACACATAAGTGAATATGCCCAAATACTTTTGGGTCCCTAAAATGGGGGGACTTTTACAAAAAGTGCTGTAATTTCGAAACAGTTCACCCGATATGGATGAAGATACCCTCCAATTAAAGCTGACAGTCTGCACTTTAACCTCATTGTAGTTGAATCATTTAAAATCCAAAGTGCTGGAGCACAGAGCCAAAATAAATGTGCCAAAACAAAATGTGTCAATGTCCCAATACTTTGACCTCACTGTACATGAATACATGCCTGTCATATGGACACGTAATACCATGTCACAGAGAAAGTTCCATAATATGCAGGACATTTGGTTTTGTAGATTAGGTATTCTGAGTATAAACTTTCAGGTTTCATGTTACAAAACGTCTCCAAAAAAAAATCACAAGATTTCTAAAAGACAAATGTCTAGCATCACAAAATGTAGAAAAATTCACATTATCTGTGTGACATTTAGTAATGCAACATTTGTTATGTCAAGAAATCTGAGTATAAATGTTACCAGATTCACCAACACTTGAAGTTTTATATTACAATGTTTCTACAAGCTAATAATCACTAGCATCACATAATCACTAACCACCACACGTTCAGACTCACCTCAGCTGTGAGATGTAGGGCAGACACTGAAGGAAACTCCTCACTTCACTCTCTTCATCTGACCAGCCCTTCAGCTCTACTGGTTTCTTCTCTGGTTGGAGTTTCAGCACTTCTAGGAGGAGGGAGGCCTTTCTCTCTGAGAGGTCTATGGACCAGACTGCAGGAGCTGACTGGTAAACTGGCTGTAATGCTGGAAGGACACTCCTGCCTGTTTGAGTCTCATAGTCCTTCACATGTGAGTACAGATCCAGCAGGAAATCCCATTTCTGACTGTGATATACTTCAGACAGTGACAACAGTTTCTCTACAGTTGTTTGTATGGTTCCTCTCTCATGGAGAGCTGCTTGAAGACACAGATTCAGTAGGAATATCTTCTCTCTCTTTGTCCTCTCTTCAGGGGAACTTCTTTGATCCTGTGGTGGAGGAAAACTGCAAGAACAGTTAAACAACAAATAGATGAATATGTGAGAGATATTTGAATTTCTGATGGTCATATTATGGTGGGTAAAATACAATGACTCTCTTTCTAAACTCATCATCCACTTAAATTGTTCCTTAAAATCCTGACCACAAAGTAAGATTGCATATTTTGAAGCGGTATGTGTCTGTTTAGTTTATTAAGTTACTGTAGAAAGCTAAACGCATCCTCTCTAAAGGGAAATACAAGGACAGACAACTACAATCTCTGAACTGTACGGATCCAACTCACCTCAGCTGTGAGATGTAGGGCAGACACTGAAGGAAACTCCTCACTTCACTCTCTTCATCTGACCAGCCCTTCAGCTCTACTGGTTTCTTCTCTGGTTGGAGTTTCAGCACTTCTAGGAGGAGGGAGGCCTTTCTCTCTGAGAGGTCTATGGACCAGACTGCAGGACTGGCTGACTGGTAAACTGTCTGTAATGCTGGAAGGACACTCCTGCCTGTTTGAGTCTCATAGTCCTTCACATGTGAGTACAGATCCAGCAGGAAATCACATTTCTGATAGCGATATACTTTAGAAAGTGAAAACACTTTCTCTAAAGTTGTTTGTATGGTTCCTCTCTCATGGAGAGCTGCTTGAAGACACAGATTCAGTAGGAATATCTTCTCTCTCCTTGTCCTCTCTATATTATCCTTCAGTAGAGGAAATCTGAACAAACAGTTTAAAACACAGATGATATACAGGTGAGTAATAAGGACTGATATGAGTAACAGGGTTGGGGAACTGAAAACCAATAGCACTTTACGACTCCATCTTCCTATAACAATACAACTATGAATTGGAATTTTGTTCAATTTCAATTCCTACTGAATTAGAGTTTTTACAGCATCTTCATATGTTCATGTATTAAAAAGATAAAGATGATGTAAAAACAGAAATACTATCTCCACCAGTTCAATGACACATGGACTCTTGTTGGATAAACTCCCTCACCTCAGCTGTGAGATGTAGGGCAGACACTGAAGGAAACTCCTCACTTCACTCTCTTCATCTGACCAGCCCTTCAGCTCTACTGGTTTCTTCTCTGGTTGGAGTTTCAGCACTTCTAGGAGGTGGGAGGCCTTTCTTTTTGAGAGGTCTATGGACCAGACTGCAGGAGCTGACTGGTAAACTGGCTGTAATGCTGGAAGGACACTCCTGCCTGTTTGAGTCTCATAGTCCTTCACATGTGAGTACAGATCCAGCAGGAAATCACTCTGTTTAGAATTGTCTCCACTGAGAAAAGGAAAGGTGCTGTAAGTCCACACTGATGATACCAGCTTCAGTGTCTTCTCTCCTGTCTGCTCCTCCCACTCTGATGCTTGAGACAGGAGATCCACCAGGAACTTGATCAGCTTTGAGGGATCAGACCTCCGTGGATAGAAACTGCAACAAGGACAGTAACAGCTGATTCAGACATGGATGAACACATGAAACCAGTCATAGCTAAAGATATATGAAGTAGTTATACATTTACATAATGTGCTTTGATTATATGTAAAAGTATTTACTTTTAGAGACATTCACATGATGTATGTGTGACATTTAGTAATGCAACATTTGTTATGTCAGGAAATCAGGGGATAACCTGGAATTAAACTGGATTCAATTAGAATGTTTTTGTCAAGAATTTACAATAACAGGGAGGGGTTAGCATTTTATATCATACCCCCAAGACATGCTAACCTTTCACCATTACACTAACAGGGAGGGGTTAGCATTTTATATCATACCCCCAAGACATGCTAACCTTTCACCATTACACTAACAGGGAGGGGTTAGCATTTTATATCATACCCCCAAGACATGCTAACCTCTCACCATTACAATAACAGGTAGGGGTTAGCATTTTATATCATACCCCCAAGACATGCTAACCTCTCACCATTACAATAACAGGTAGGGGTTAGCATTTTATATCATACCCCCAAGACATGTTAACCTCTCACCATTACAATAACAGGGAGGGGTTAGCATTTTATATCATACCCCCAAGACATGCTAACCTCTCACCATTACACTAACAGGTAGGGGTTAGCATTTTATATCAAACCCCCAAGACATGCTAACCTCTCACCATTACAATAACAGGTAGGGGTTAGCATTTTATATCATACCCCCAAGACATGCTAACCTCTCACCATTACACTAACAGGTAGGGGTTAGCATTTTATATCATACCCCCAAGACATGCTAACCTCTCACCATTACAATAACAGGTAGGGGTTAGCATTTTATATCATACCTCCAAGACATGCTAACCTCTCACCATTACAATAACAGGTAGGGGTTAGCATTTTATATCATACCCCCAAGACATGCTAACCTCTCACCATTACACTAACAGGGAGGGGTTAGCATTTTATATCATACCCCCAAGACATGCTAACCTCTCACCATTACACTAACAGGTAGGGGTTAGCATTTTATATCATACCCCCAAGACATGCTAACCTCTCACCATTACAATAACAGGTAGGGGTTAGCATTTTATATCATACCCCCAAGACATGCTAACCTCTCACCATTACAATAACAGGTAGGGGTTAGCATTTTATATCATACCCCCAAGACATGCTAACCTCTCACCATTACAATAACAGGTAGGGGTTAGCATTTTATATCATACCCCCAAGACATGCTAACCTCTCACCATTACACTAACAGGTAGGGGTTAGCATTTTATATCATACCCCCAAGACATGCTAACCTCTCACCATTACAATAACAGGAGAGATTAGCATTTTATATCATACCCCCAAGACATGCTAACCTCTCACCATTACACTAACAGGGAGGGGTTAGCATTTTATATCATACCCCCAAGACATGCTAACCTCTCACCATTACACTAACAGGGAGGGGTTAGCATTTTATATCATACCCCCAAGACATGCTAACCTCTCACCATTACAATAACAGGGAGGGGTTAGCATTGTCTTTGGAAGGTATAATATTCATGCCTCTGTAACCTTCCCACTCATCATTATTCACGATTCATTCAGGATTATGCGAGATCATGGAAGCATCCACATTAATGTAGAAGTGTTTAGAAACATATTCTGTTCTTATTTACAATAAAACACAATACATTATTTAACATTCATTTCTACTGGACACTAAATAATCTGTGGAATACTTTAATACACATAAGTGAATATGCCCAAATACTTTTGGTTCCCTAAAATGGGGGGACTTTTACAAAAAGTGCTGTAATTTCGAAACAGTTCACCCGATATGGATGAAGATACCCTCCAATTAAAGCTGACAGTCTGCACTTTAACCTCATTGTAGTTGAATCATTTAAAATCCAAAGTGCTGGAGTACAGAGCCAAAATAAATGTGCCAAAACAAAATGTGTCAATGTCCCAATACTTTGACCTCACTGTGCATGAATATATGCCTGTCATATGGACACGTAATACCATGTCACAGAGAAAGTTCCATAATATGCAGGACATTTGGTTTTGTAGATTAGGTATTCTGAGTATAAACTTTCAGGTTTCATGTTACAAAACGTCTAAAAAAAAAAATCACAAGATTTCTAAAAGACAAATGTCTAGCATCACAAAATGTAGAAAAATGCACAATATCTGTGTGACATTTAGTAATGCAACATTTGTTATGTTAAGAAATCTGAGTATAAATGTTACCAGATTCACCAACACTTGAAGTTTTATATTACAATGTTTCTACAAGCTAATAATCACTAGCATCACATAATCACTAACCACCACACGTTCAGACTCACCTCTGCTGTGAGATGTAGGGCAGACACTGAAGGAAACTCCTCACTTCACTCTCTTCATCTGACCAGCCCTTCAGCTCTACTGGATTATTCTCTGGTTGGAGTTTCAGCACTTCTAGGAGGAGGGAGGCCTTTCTTTTTGAGAGGTCTATGGACCAGACTGCAGGAGCTGACTGGTAAACTGGCTGTAATGCTGGAAGGACACTCCTGCCTGTTTGAGTCTCATAGTCCTTCACATGTGAGTACAGATCCAGCAGGAAATCCCATTTCTGACTGTGATATACTTCAGACAGTGACAACAGTTTCTCTACAGTTGTTTGTATGGTTCCTCTCTCATGGAGAGCTGCTTGAAGACACAGATTCAGTAGGAATATCTTCTCTCTCTTTGTCCTCTCTTCAGGGGAACTTCTTTGATCCTGTGGTGGAGGAAAACTGCAAGAACAGTTAAACAACAAATAGATGAATATGTGAGAGATATTTGAATTTCTGATGGTCATATTATGGTGGATAAAATACAATGACTCTCTTTCTAAACTCATCATCCACTTAAATTGTTCCTTAAAATCCTGACCACAAAGTAAGATTGCATATTTTGAAGCAGTATGTGTCTGTTTAGTTTATTAAGTTACTGCAGAAAGCTAAACGCATCCTCTCTAAAGGGAAATACAGGGACAGACAACTACAATCTCTGAACTGTACAGATCCAACTCACCTCAGCTGTGAGATGTAGGGCAGACACTGAAGGAAACTCCTCACTTCACTCTCTTCATCTGACCAGCCCTTCAGCTCTACTGGTTTCTTCTCTGGTTGGAGTTTCAGCACTTCTAGGAGGAGGGAGGCCTTTCTCTTTGAGAGGTCTATGGACCAGACTGCAGGAGCTGACTGGTAAACTGGCTGTAATGCTGGAAGGGCACTCCTGCCTGTTTGAGTCTCATAGTCCTTCACATGTGAGTACAGATCCAGCAGGATGTCATATCTCTCAGTTTGATACACAGAGAACAGTGACAGCAGTGTGTTCACAGCTCTCTGGAAAGTTTCTCTGTGATCTAGTGCTGCTTGTAGACACAAATTTAGTAGGACTGCTTTCTCTTCTGTCTCCAGTCTTTTAGGGGATCCTCTCTGATGTTCTAGTGGGGTAAACCTGTGACCCATAAAACATAAGAATGTCTATGTTCAGATAGAAGCAGGGAGAATGTGACTGCTGCCTCTTTTACAGACTGAATACTGTTGTCATCATGTCTATCTTGTTGTGTTGTTGCAATGTCTTGTTTGTCTGTCTTAGCCTTTTGATAGGTTGTCATTGGAAATAAGAACAATATGTTCTCACCTGACTTAAATAAATGAATAGTCACAAAGACATTGTGTAAATATATATTGGCTGTGGAAACACTCACCTGAGTTTGTTGATATTAGGTAGACACTTTAAAATGGTTTTGCTGAGAGCTTCACTGAGAAGAGTTCTCTGACCCCAGTGTAGACAGAGATGAACCCTCTCTAGACTCTGCTTCATCACTTCTTCTGCTCTCTCAAACACTCGTCTTTCACCCTGGACTGGAAGGTGCAACTCATTTCCACAGAGACCAAGTAAGCTGGTGAAGTCCATCTCTGCCTCACTGCTCAGCAAAGTTGTCCAGAGTTGACACAGCATTGAGGGGTCAGATGAATCACCAGAGGAGGGCCTTTAAAAGAGATTAGATTATAAATTAAATTATACAGATTATTTCAAAGTAGCATGACACAGAAGTGTTTATAACTCAGTATCTGAATGTAAGAGAATACAATAGATATTTTTATAAAGATCAGTTGCTTCATCACAATTTCTCTTTCTTTGACTGGTTAAGTGTCAATAAACGTGTGAATTAGATAACACAAATATTACCCAAGATGTCTGACATTCTTCAGAGAGCCCAGTATCAGCCTTACTCCTTGGTCTGTCACAATGCAGTCTTTCAGGTCCAAGCCAACCTTTCTCTCTGCAGACTGACTGGTTACATAAGACACTGCACAGCACTGGTGAGGATCAAGATGTTCTCCACTCAGGTCTAGATGATAGTCCAGTTTGTCCAGGAGAAGGAGACAGGCCTCAGTAGACTGATGTTCATACAAGCACTGACACAAAAACAGAAGATCTATCTCAAACTCAGGAACACCACCTTCTGCATGATCTTGGTTTGTTTGAGATGGAAGAAATGTGTTCACCACTTCCTTGAAGAACCAATCTGACGTCTTCTTGATCTGTTGATCTGGAACTAGACCGTTTACAAATCTAATATTCCTCTCATTCAGAAGCCCACACAGGAAGGGAATCAAGTGTTTTGTGTGTTTCCATTCTTCAGTCTGGCACTTCTCTAGAACCTCTCTGATTTGATCTGGATTCTGTAAGAGCCAAAGGGCACCAAAGAACTCCTGCATTGTGTAGTGGAGAAATGCACAGTAAGTGTCTAACACTGTGGGTGCAACCTGAACCATAAGTGCTCCCAAGAACGCAAAATGGACACCGCTTTCTTCACAACTCAGTGTTGTCAAATTCATGTTTTTTTCATTTGTTGCATCAAAAGCAATTTCTGCCAAAGACAATATTTTCTCTCTGTTTTCTTTGAGATAATTGTCGGTATCCTTAAGTCGTTTGCCACTGTGTTTTTGGATGCAGTGACGGAGGATGTTGCTGTACATTTCAGTTATAGTGCATGTCTGTTTAGAAGCCTTTGAGGTAGGGAAATAAATGCAGGTAACCACCATCAGTGCATACATTGGGACATGGCACAGACTGAACAACTCTAGGTTGTTTAACACACTGCTCAAGGAGTCAGGATCAGCACTCAGCATCTCTGTTAAGTAAGCCCTGATGGATGCATCACTGAACCCTTTCACCTCCACTCTGAACCAGTCTGCGGGCCAGTCTGTCAGGAAGTCTTCAGATTGATCTGGTCTGCATGTGGTCACAATCTTTGCATCAGGTAGGAGGTTCTCCATAAGTTCCTTTACTACCGACAGAGAGGAGAGGTCTGTGATTCCATCAAATATGATGACAACGTTTTCAGAATTCTCCTTAATATCCTGTAACACTTCTTCTTTACTTTTTTTGGGCTCACTGTACATGTTAAAGAGAAGGTCCTCCAGGCTCATGGGTTTTCTGTGTGAAATGTCTCTCACGTCAAAATAAAACATGTAATCTAGTTCTCTGTGATCTTTCTCTGCCCAGAGGTTCAACATTTGATGGGCGACTGTTGTTTTTCCAATTCCAGGTTTTCCAAAAAGGAGGATTTTTTTCTCATGTGTCCTAAGCAGGTCAGCAGGGGATGTTTCCTGTTTGGCCGTGGGGATGAAGCTCTTTAGCTTTTTAGGGCGAGCTTTCTTGCATCTTTTGCTCTTCACTTTAATTTTGGAGAGAGATGAATGCACATCTGTATCTAACACAAGAGGGGTGTAAGATAAAGTCCCCTCATTTCTACATGTCTCTGGTAGGAGACTACAGCTTTGTTTCCATGCACTATTTGTGATCTTCCGTGCTTTACATTTCAGCTGTGTCTGATATCCGTGACAGGGTTTTGAACCTAAAATAAGGGTATTAAGGGAAGAGAGAGTAAATGCACTGTGCAAACAAATCAAAGCCAATCTAAAGGACTAGAGAAAATCAGGACAGAAAGTTACAAGGATACACTAGTAGATCTTTGTAGATTGAAGGTGCTCTTTTGGGGCTAAATGGTCATCAAAAACAAGAAGAACCAAGGGGCACTAAAGACAAAGTTAAAATGCCTGTATAATGATGGCATGTTCAATAGAACAATATGTATAGAAACGGATGCTTTTCAGCGTAGCCTTCATCAGGGAGGACAATGACAAATCTCTATTGAACACGCCATCATAATAAAGGCATTTTTACTTCATGAAGAGTGCATTGGTCGCACTTATTTTTGATGAACAATCTAAAAAGGTACATTAACCCCTTTCAATGTGCGCTTCAAATAGCTTCGCCAGCACCATGGAACCAAAGGAATAGTGCCTAAAGTACAAACCCTATCTATGGAGCGCGCACAGTAAGCTAATTGTATACTATATAGTGTATACTAAGAGGATACCATACGATCACTTACCAACAATGTAGTCTGTCATCTCTGGGTCTTCCTTAAAGGGGAAGCAGCTGATCCATTGCTGTAAGTCAGCGTCGTCTAAGGTCCTCTTCCTTGTGATGTATAGAATTTTCAGCAACTCATAGCATGCAGCCTCTCCTTTGACCGAGACCCAGTCCAGTATTTTTCTAGTTTGTTCAAAACAGTCAACAGCCTGAATTTTACTGACTTGCTCCCCGTGAAGAATCTTGCACTGGAACAGGTTTTCCACAATGAGGGGAAGATTCTGGAGCGTTCCAATGAGACGTAGCCTTCCATTTGTAATGTACTCTAAAGCAGATTGTCTTGCAGAAGCCATGTCCCAGGTTGTGTCTGCAGCATCACTGGTATGTTTCAACACGTAGGATCTCTGGAAGACGAAAGTACATAGTCAGTTAATAGTAGAACAGTCAAATAATGATTAGGTTTATTCATTCAATTAAACTTTTTAGCCCATGTAAACAAAACATACACCAACTAAATGTGAATGTATCTATTACAATGGCGTAAAACAAGAATATAAACTCTGCAAAAAAATAAACATCCCTTTTTCCAAATAACTTCACAGGTCTTTATTGTAAAGGGTTTAAACACTGTTTCCCATGCTTGTTCAATGAACCATAAACAATTAATTTACATGCACCTGTGAAACGGTCGTTAAGACACTAACATCTTACAGACGGTAGGCAATTAAGGTCACAGTTATGAAAACTTAGGGCAATAAAGAGGCCTTTCTACTGACTCTGAAAAACACCAAAAGAAAGATGCCCAGGGTCCTTGCTCATCTGCATGAACGTGCCTTAGGCATGCTGCAAGGAGGATGAGGACTGCAGATGTGGCCAGGGCAATACATTGCAATGTCCGTACTGTGAGACGCCTAAGACAGCGCTACAGGGAGACAGGACGGACAGCTGATCGTCCTTGCAGTGGCAGACCACGTGTAACAACACCTGCACAGGATCGGTACATCCGAACATCACACCTGCAAGACAGGTACAGGATGGCAACAACAACTGCCCGAGTTACACCAGGAACACACAATCCTTCCATCAGTGCTCAGACTGTCCGCAATAGGCTGAGAGAGGCTGGACTGAGGGCTTGTAGGCCTGTTGTAAGGCAGGTCCTCCACCAGACATCACCGGCAACAACGTCGCCTAGGGGCACAAACCCACCGTCTCTGCCCGGTGTCAGGGGGGGGGGGGGGGGGGGGGGGTACTGTCACGGATTCTGCCCAGACTGCCCTTCCTTCTGGCTCGGGCAGGCCTCGGTGTTCGTCGTCACCAGAGTACTAGCTGCTGCCGCTCTATGTTCTATATTTCTATGTTCATTTGATTGTTGTCTGTTGTTGCGCACCTGTTCCCCATTATGTTAGTTTGTCCTCCCTATTTAACCTGTTCCCCATTATGTTAGTTTGTCCTCCCTATTTAACCTGTTCCCCATTATGTTAGTTTGTCCTCCCTATTTAACCTGTTCCCCATTATGTTAGTTTGTCCTCCCTATTTAACCTGTTCCCCATTATGTTAGTTTGCCCTCACTATTTAACCTGTTCCCCATTATGTTAGTTTGTCCTCCCTATTTAACCTGTTCCCCATTATGTTAGTTTGTCCTCCCTATTTAACCTGTTCCCCATTATGTTAGTTTGTCCTCCCTATTTAACCTGTTCCCCATTATGTTAGTTTGTCCTCCCTATTTAACCTGTTCCCCATTATGTTAGTTTGTCCTCCCTATTTAACATGTTCCCCATTATGTTAGTTTGTCCTCCCTATTTAACCTGTTCCCCATTATGTTAGTTTGTCCTCCCTATTTAACCTGTTCCCCATTATGTTAGTTTGTCCTCCCTATTTAACCTGTTCCCCATTATGTTAGTTTGTCCTCCCTATTTAACCTGTTCCCCATTATGTTAGTTTGTCCTCCCTATTTAACCTGTTCCCCATTATGTTAGTTTGTCCTCCCTATTTAACCTGTTCCCCATTATGTTAGTTTGTATTATTAAAAAATGTATTGTTTCATTCACACTGTTGGAGCTCGGAGCTGAAGTATTTCACTGACGCAACTACATCTGTGCATGTGACTAAATCAAGATCTAATCAGAGGCGTTGCCTATATCCCTGTCCAGATCTAATCAGAGGCGTTTCCTATAGCCCTGTTCAGATCTAATCAGAGGCGTTGCCTATAGCCCTGTTCAGATCTAATCAGAGGCGTTGCCTATAGCCCTGTTCAGATCTAATCAGAGGCGTTGCCTATAGCCCTGTTCAGATCTAATCAGAGGCGTTGCCTATAGCCCTGTTCAGATCTAATCAGAGGCGTTGCCTATATCCCTGTTCAGATCTAATCAGAGGCGTTGCCTATATCCCTGTCCAGATCTAATCAGAGGCGTTGCCTATATCCCTGTCCAGGATACGTTTTACTGGGAGAGCTCAGGTCATGTAATTATGTGCACGAGCACAAATCACCACATCTGTAATTTTCCAATGGACATGTCTATTAATCTGTTCCTGCTTTTACTTCCTGGCATGGGTCTCCACTAACCGGTGCCCCCGTATATAACCTCCCTACTGTTATTTCATTTTACTACTGCTCTTTAATTATTTGCTCTTTTTATATTTTTTCTTAAAAACTGCATTGTTGGTTAAGGGCTTGTAAGTGATTTGAGGATATACCGCTCTGATTCAACCATGGGACCAGCTCAAGCGTTGTAGATAAGCTGCCTAAGCAGAAGGCAAGCGGTCTAAAGCAGATCATGAGCGAATGCCAGAATAAGACAACCATCTAGCCTGCTAGCTAACGTTAGCATATAAGATACACCTCATCGTGTTCATACATAGCTGACATAGCTAGCTGGTCAGGTTGAAGATGGTTAGATCAAGACATGCGGAACCATTAGAAAATAAGCTAATTAATGGGACCAGCGCCATTGCTGGATTCTACAAGATAAGCGTTGAAAAGGTGACCAGCGGTCGGGAAACACTCCAAACGGCTGCCAGTACACCCATTATGGCATCATTGACTTGAATGGAGACGACCTTCTATTCATTCTTATTTATATGCTTACCCCTATATAGGACGCTGCGCATGCGCGCATTGGCGTCCTTGGTGGCTACAGTGCGGAAATAACTGCCAACATTTTGTAGGCAGACAGGATACTTGTTTCCGAAAATCCTGTTACTGAATATCGATCATCCGTAACTCCTTGTCCATTGGTCCGGATTATATCATGTGTGTATATCTGTGGACCTTTATAGAAACCGTCTGAACCGAACTTTTCTCCAAACCGGCACCTTGCCTGTAGTAGACTGCGCACAAGACGCGCTTCCACGTATCCCACCACAGCCAAGTTATAGGTGCCGGTTTGGAGAAAAGTTCGGTTATATTAGGAACCAAATCAAACTAGACTGTAAATGTGTTGGCATTTCCTCTAGACAACTACATCTACTAGACAGCAGGAACTTCTCATCCTAATGTTGACTCGCTTTGACAGTTGGTCAGACTCTCAAGTCTAGTCTAGACCAGCTAAAATGTAGCAAGTAGGGCCTAACCTTCATTTAACACGTTATTATGATCGATTGTTAGAAAACCCTTACCACGTTATTATGATCGATTGTTAGAAAACCCTTACCTCGAGTCCCCGCTGCAGTGACCTGGTGTGTAGCTACACTTATTTTACTTTCACTTTCACTTATACTTCCGTGTATAAAAACCTTATTGGGGCGCGTTCAGCAAGAAGCAACGTTTTGGAACGTTCAGATAGAAATACACTATGTAGGACAAACATGCCTCAGACATTTAGAATAAGGAATCACATCCGCTCTATTCACGGCATTTCTATCGGCAACATTTCGACAACATTTGGCTACTGAACGTGGTTTTAATGTACTAGTCACCAGCAGGAGCGCTGTCTCATACTTTCCAGGGGTGTATTCAATCGTGCGCATCGTAGCTAAACGTTTTACAACAAAAACGAGCGTTTCTCACTGGACAAGTTCAGGTTAGTCCCTCCCTGTTTCGTCCGGTTTGTTTCCGTTTGTTTCCTGATGAATATACCCCAAAGCAAAGTTCAGTCGCCAAACGTTGTCGAATGTTTCAGATATAGTTACCACATATAGAGCCGACCTGATTTCCTGGGCTCCTGAGTGGCGCAGTGGTCTAAGGCACTGCATCGCAGTGCTAACTGTGCCACTAGAGATCCTGGTTCGAATCCAGGCTCTGTCGCAGCCGGCCGCGACCGGGAGACTCATGGGCGGCGCACAATTGGCTCAGCGTCGTCCAGGGTAGGGGAGGGAATGGCCGGCAGGGATGTAGCTCAGTTGATAGAGCATGGCGTTTGCAACGCCAGGGTTGTGGGTTCGATTCCCACGGGGGGGTCAGTATAAAAACAAATATGTATTCACTAACTGTAAATCGCTCTGGATAAGAGCGTCTGCTAAATGACTAAAATGTTATTCAAAATGTCAGAGAGACATGTTTGTTCATAGCAGAGACCTATATCTATCGGAACGTTAAAAACCGTTGGGTCCTGCTCAGCGAACATGCCCCAGTTAGTTTAGTCCCGGGCAATGACATGCATGATGAATGAAGCTGCTCGGTTGGTCGGTCTATTAAAACCTATAGGAATTATAATCTTAATTACGTGTCTAGTGTCTCTCATGTTCTTTCTAGTTGCTGGAAGTTTGAATGCCAACTGATAGTTTGCAGGGGCTTTCTAGGCTTGCTCACCATCTGACGAGGAAAGGGTGAGGATATCAACATAATATCAGTTTATAAACATACATCTATGCATTTATCGGTAAAGATAACAAGTTAGAACTTCGAAGTTGCCGTTCCCATGAAATGGAACGTTCAAAAAAGGAGATTCCGTTGACGTCATTGACCTAATATGGTGCATCCTGGTAAATGGGCGGGGCCCGGCTATCCCGAGATGGGCGTGCCAGAGGGAGATGCGTCATTTACACAGTCAAAACAGTAAACTTTCGGGAGGTTTTTCTGTTTAATATCAGAAAAGAAAGCATCATATATGTTTGGTTTTCTTTTATTTGTATAGAGACAAGTACAAACACATTGACACATTGAAGGTTCTAAGCTTACATATGGAATTGTTTTAAGGTGTTCTTACCAAAGATCATTTAGCTTTTTGATTTGGAATTTTAGGACCCCTTTAGGTATAAAAACAAATATGTAAAAAATGTATTTGATAAAAATTGAATTAGTCCTTTACTACTATAGCCAATAGAAACACTTTGAATAACACATTAATAAATGGCAAAAAAAGACAGTCAAAAAATAAATCATAAGGAATAAGGTTTGGAAGTGTCTGTGCTATATCTAGTGGATATTAGAAAGCTCAGGAAATATATATATATCATATATTTACACATATTATACCCCTTTTTATTGTTATTCTGTTACTTAGACAGAGACCACCATCTTGTTTGGACGCTACAGACGTCTCCTCAGATGCGGAAGGCTGCCATTGGTGCATGTGGTGGATTGAGACGCAGCCCATGCATATCTCTATCATAAACTGATGGATTTTGACAGGGATGTTTTTATTCTGTTACTTAGATTGATGCCTAGTTGTATCAATAGACTCTAGGGGGGTTTAAAGACATGCTCCGGTAGTTTGGAGACTAAGAAATTATTTTTTTTACCTCCCACTTTGGGCTGGATGTTTCAATGTGTAGTTCTTACATGTATAATCTATGAGCAGAAATACGGTCTTACCTCAATTAACAATAAAATCCCTAGTTTGAAAGCGACTTTTCTTCAAGCTGTGCCACACCTTTTCCCCTACATTTCCCCCCACATGAGCCAGCCTCTTTGCAGTTTGAGTTCTAGCCAATGAGCTTCAGCCCCTCACATTTGAGTGACAGCTAGCAAGAGGCCTACCCAGCAGAGCGAGAGAGGGAGACCAATGATGTGGTGCACATATCTGCACATATGTGACATAGCATGCAATTATCGGGGACCACTTGTGGCTCCTGAGTGCTACTTTCACCGCTACTGCCTAAAAAGTATACAAAAGTATCAGAGAATCTCTTTAATGGGTCTGTTGAAAAGATAGTAGTGTATACATGATTGAACTGTTGCAGATATAGCAACCAGTTCTGTTGATGCAGTAACACAGTAGTTTATACATGATTTACACTAGTTGACCAACTGTATGTCTGTCTAACAGTATTACAGTACCATGTAGTTGACCTACTGTATGTCTGTCTAACAGTATTACAGTACCATGTAGTTGACCTACTGTATGTCTGTCTAATAGTATTACAGTACCATGTAGTTGACCTACTGTATGTCTGTCTAACAGTATTACAGTACCATGTAGTTGACCTACTGTATGTCTGTCTAACTGAGTATTACAGTACCATGTAGTTGACCTACTGTATGTCTGTCTAACAGTATTACAGTACCATGTAGTTGACCTACTGTATGTCTGTCTAACAGTATTACAGTACCATGTAGTTGACCTACTGTATGTCTGTCTAACTGAGTATTACAGTACCATGTAGTTGACCTACTGTATGTCTGTCTAACAGTATTACAGTACCATGTAGTTGACCTACTGTATGTCTGTCTAACAGTATTACAGTACCATGTAGTTGACCTACTGTATGTCTGTCTAACAGTATTACAGTACCATGTAGTTGACCTACTGTATGTCTGTCTAATAGTATTACAGTACCATGTAGTTGACCTACTGTATGTCTGTCTAACAGTATTACAGTACCATGTAGTTGACCTACTGTATGTCTGTCTAACTGAGTATTACAGTACCATGTAGTTGACCTACTGTATGTCTGTCTAACAGTATTACAGTACCATGTAGTTGACCTACTGTATGTCTGTCTAACTGAGTATTACAGTACCATGTAGTTGACCTACTGTATGTCTGTCTAACAGTATTACAGTACCATGTAGTTGACCTACTGTATGTCTGTCTAACAGTATTACAGTACCATGTAGTTGACCTACTGTATGTCTGTCTAACAGTATTACAGTACCATGTAGTTGACCTACTGTATGTCTGTCTAACAGTATTACAGTACCATGTAGTTGACCTACTGTATGTCTGTCTAACAGTATTACAGTACCATGTAGTTGACCTACTGTATGTCTGTCTAACAGTATTACAGTACCATGTAGTTGACCTACTGTATGTCTGTCTAACAGTATTACAGTACCATGTAGTTGACCTACTGTATGTCTGTCTAACTGAGTATTACAGTACCATGTAGTTGACCTACTGTATGTCTGTCTAACAGTATTACAGTACCATGTAGTTGACCTACTGTATGTCTGTCTAACAGTATTACAGTACCATGTAGTTGACCTACTGTATGTCTGTCTAACAGTATTACAGTACCATGTAGTTGACCTACTGTATGTCTGTCTAACAGTATTACAGTACCATGTAGTTGACCTACTGTATGTCTGTCTAACTGAGTATTACAGTACCATGTAGTTGACCTACTGTATGTCTGTCTAACAGTATTACAGTACCATGTAGTTGACCTACTGTATGTCTGTCTAACAGTATTACAGTACCATGTAGTTGACCTACTGTATGTCTGTCTAACAGTATTACAGTACCATGTAGTTGACCTACTGTATGTCTGTCTAACAGTATTACAGTACCATGTAGTTGACCTACTGTATGTCTGTCTAACTGTATTACAGTACCATGTAGTTGACCTACTGTATGTCTGTCTAACAGTATTACAGTACCATGTAGTTGACCTACTGTATGTCTGT